>NW_020838051.1:1630309-1911966 GCF_003676395.1 Aethalodelphis obliquidens | reverse complement strand
TCTCTCTCTCTCTCTCTCTCTCTCTCTCTCTCTCTCTCTCTCTCTCTTTTTCTTATAACTTATCTTATAGCTGGGTTTGGTTTCTTTTTTAAACTCATTTTGACATGTTCAGTCTTTTCATAGAATTAAGTCCGTTTGCATTTACTGAAACGACTGGTATACTTGGTTTTATTCCTTCTGTGATGCATTTATGCTATAACATTTGACTTTGATAGGTTTTTTTCTTTTTATTTATTTATTTTGCGGTACGCGGGCCTCTCACTGTTGTGGCCTCTCCCGCCGCGGAGCACAGGCTCCGGACGCGCAGGCTCAGCAGCCATGGCTCACGGGCCCAGCCGCTCCGCGGCATGTGGGATCTTCCCGGACCGGGGCACGAACCCGTGTCCCCTGCATCGGCAGGCGGACTCTCAACCACTGCACCACCAGCGAAGCCCTGATAGTTCTTCTTTTTACTATTTCTTTTCTTTCCTTTCCAGTTTTACTAAGTTGCTCTCCATTCTAGTTTTTGCCCTCGTTAATTTGGACATTCCATTGTACCTTTCCGTTCTTTTAATGGCAACTTGTTATTCTCTAGTGTTCTTAATCAATTACCTATTTTGTTACCATTACTTGAAAACAAGACCCCTCAACTATTTTTCTCACCAAGGCAGTCTATTTTTCGCTGACTCCCCTACCCCAATAAGATGATAGTTAGGCTATTTTAATTTCTCTTCCCCTTCCTGCTCTGAGAAATTTCAAATGCTCTTTTTTCACTCTACCTCCATGCTCACCACATCCAACGTCTAGGTTTTTCTGAAATAGTTTAGTTCTAAATTATTATTAAAATTGCCTTTGCAGCAACCTCTTTCATTTTAAGAATCCTTATCTAATACTCACATTACATATTCCAAGACATTTGTTTATGATTGGTTTAGATTAAACTACATATTACTTATTTTTAGAAATCCAATTATGATCCATTTAATTTAAACTTTAGTATGTGAAGCCTCTGTTTTTGTTCATTTGTTGTTTGGTTAGAATGATTTCTTTTTTTTTTAATTGAAGTATAGTTGAGTTACAATGTTTCAGGTGCACAGCAAAGTGGTTCAGATATGTATACACACACACACACACACACACACACACACACCTTCTTTTTCAGATTCTTTGCCCTCATAGGTTATTACAAGATATTGAATATAGTTCCCTGTGGTGTTTATCTATTTATTGTTTATCTGTTTATCTATCCTTGTTGTTTATCTATTTATTGTTTTTCTGTTTATCTATCCTTGTTGTTTATCTATTTTATATATAGTAGTTTGTATCTGCTAGTCCCAAATTCCTAATTTATCCCTCCCCCACCCCCTTTCCCCTTTGGTAACCATAAGTTTGTTTTCTGTGTCTGTGAGACTGTTTCTGTTTTGTAAATAAGTTCATTTATACCATTTTTTATTTTTTATTATTTATTTATTTTTGGCCGCACCACGCGGCATGCCAGCTCTTAGTACCCCCTGCAGTGGAAGCACGGAGTCTTAGCCACTGGACCACCAGGGAAGTCCCTCTTTATTTTAGATTCCACATATAAGTGATATCATATGATATTTGTCTGCCTCTGTCTGACTTACTTCACTCAGTATAATCTCCAGGTCCATTCATCTTGCTGCAAATGGCATTATTTCATTCTTTTTTTTATGGTTGAGTAGTTAGAATGATTTTTCTCGAATAGAGCATGTGGTTGTTCAATTTTTTTAATGCATAAAAAATTTAAAAAAAAAAGCTTTTTACCAGGATGGATGAATGAAATACTGGCTGGGTATGGGATTCTTGGGTTGTAGTCCTTTACTTTCAGTAGTCTCCTAGTTGTTTTTTCAACATCTTCTAGCTTCCAGGACTTCCAGTGTTGTATAAGAAAAGCCTAATACTTATCTTACTTTTTATTTGTAGACAACTAATTCTTTCTGACTAGAAACTTAAGATTTATGTTTAATTATTGAGATTTATAATTTTACCAGGATATGCCTAAGTAAAATTAGGCCTATCAGCTATTGCCACAGTAAGGCTGTGTAACAAAGTACCCCAAAGAGTTCATTGGCATTAAACAATAAGCATTTATTGGTCACTCACACATCTACAAATCTATGCTGGGCTTGACTCTAAGGTCCAAGTTGGGTCCAGGTCTGCTTGATGTGTTTCTCATCCTCCTTGGATCAAGAGCCTCCCAAAGCATGCTCTTCTCAGGGCAGAAAGCAGAAGCACATGATGGTGAACCCACTATGCAGGTATATTTCAAGTTTCTTCTTGTATCATATCCATTAATAGTCCATTGGCCAGAGTGAGTCACATGATAAAACTCAAAGTCAAGAGTTAGGGAAGTACGGGGCTTCCCTGGTGGTGCAGTGGTTAACAATCTGCCCGCCAATGCAGGGGAGACACAGGTTTGAGCCCTGGTCTGGAAGGATCCCACATGCTGCGGAGCGACTGAGCCTGTGCGCCACAGCTACTGAGCCTGAGCTCTAGAGTCCACGAGCCACAACTACTGAGCCCATGAGCCACAACTACTGAGCCCACGAGCCACAACTACTGAGCCCACGTGCCACAACTACTGAAGCCCGCGCACCTAGAGCCTGTGCTCCGCAACAAGAGAAGCCACTGCAATGAGAAGCCCATGCACCGCAACGAAGAATGGCCCCCGCTCACTACAACTAGAGAAAGCCTGCGCGCAGCAACGAAGACCCAATGCAGCCAAAAAATAATTAATTAATTTATAAAAAAAAAGTTAGGGAAGTGCAATTTGCTCCATGTTAAAGGGGAGGGAATCAGTACTTGTTGAACAATAATTTAACCTACTATAATGGGTAGATTATCTACTCCGACTCTCATGGCACCTACTGGGAAGTTGGTGTACTTTTTGAGTCTGTAAACTTGGGCCTTTGTTTTGTTCAGGGAAAATTGCATTTATTACTTGCTTCATCATACTTTACCTCCATCGGTTCCTTGTTCTCCTATTTTTGCTTGTTACGTCTCCTAGGTCTATCCTCCAAGTCTCTTATCTATTTTTTTTCTATAAGTTCCATCTTTTTATATTTTTGAGACATCATGCCTTGAGCTTTTTCTTCCCCTTCACCCAGGTTACTAACTCTGGCCACAACAGTAGGTATCCTCTCCCTTAATTCAACTAATGTTTTTGTTTTTTTTAAAATTGGGGTATAGTTGTTTTACAATGTTGTGTTAGTTTCTGCTGTACAGCAAAGTGATTCAGCCGTATGTACGCATATATCCCCTCTTTTTTGGATTTCCTTTCCATTTAGGTCATCACAGAGCACTGAGCCCCTGTGCTATATAGCAGGTTCTCATTAATTGCCTATTTGATACATACTAGTGTATATATATCAGTCCCAATCTCGCAATTCATCCCACCCCTTCTTTCCCCCCTTGGTGTCCATACATTTGTTCTCTATGTCTGTGTCTCTATTTCTGCCTTGCAAACAGGTTCATCTGTACCATTTTTCTAGATTCCACATATATGTGTTAATATACGATATTTTCAACTAATGTATTTATTTAATTTTTTTGGCTGTGTCAGATCTTAGTTGAGGCACGCGGGATCTTTTGTTGCGGTGTAGGCTCTTCATTGTGGCACGTGGGCTTCTCTATAGTTGTGGCACATGGGCTCTCTAGTTGAGACATGCGAGCTCAGTAGTTGTGGCATGCAGGTTTAGTTGCCCCACGGCATGTGAGATCTTAGTTCCCCGACCAGGGATCAAATCCATGTCCCCTGCATTGGACGGCAGATTCTTTACCACTGGACCACCAGGGAAGTCCCCAACTAATGTATTTTTAAGTTTAAAGCCATAGCATCCATTTACAGAAAGTTTGTGATTTTTTTTTAAAGGATCCCTGGGGGATCCCCTTCTTCTTGTTTTTTTTTTTTAATATAAATTTATTTATTTCTGGCTGTGTTGGGTCTTCGTTGCTGCACACGAGCTTTCTCTAGTTGCGGCGAGTGGGGGCTACTCTTCGTTGTGGTGAGGGCTTCTCAATGCAGTGGCTTCTCGTTGCAGAGCACAGGATCTAGGCGCGTGGGCTTCAGTAGTTGTGGCACATGGGCTCAGTAGTGGTGGCTCGCGGGCTCTAGAGCGCAGGCTCAGTAGTTGTGGCGCACAGGCTTAGTCGCTCCGTGGCATGTGGGATCTTCCCAGACCAGAACTTGAACCCGTGTCCCCTGCAATGGCAGGCAGATTCTTAACCACTGCGCTACCAGGGAAGCCCTGTGATTTTTAAAAAAGTTGTCATCTGTCCTCCTCTAGCAATTCTGTTTTGCTGGGTGCCTGTTCTGTTTTATGTTCCTCCTTCTGGCTGCTGGGAACTCTTAGTTGTCTGTTACTTTTCTTTATCTACTGTACTGAGACCATTTGGGTATCACATGTTATGCAGTAGGGCCTGGAATGAATTGAGTCATCAGCTTTATTGGGGGAAAGGAAAACTTAGAAGGGCAGGGTAGCAAGAGAAGAGAAGGCACAGGTCCCCTTCCTTCCATCATTCATTAGAGAAGAGTGCCAGTGCCACCACACGCCCCTGGATACCTAGTGTGGGTTCGCATTCTGGTAGAGGGACCTGCACCCTTATTGTTCTCCTTTTATAGAATGAGCATGAGAAAACAACTTTATCAATGAAGGGACACACAAACTGCTTGAGTGTTGCCATCTGGAGTTGGACACTAGCTATTTAAAGGAGTTGTCTGGGAATTCCAGTTGCCAGCACCTGAAGTCTGGTGGGGGACAGTTCTCCATGTTTCCCTTGTTTCTGCATGTCTTGTGAGCAGAGACACTGATAACCTTTATTCTGGACTAACTTTCCAGGAAGTTTGTATGGTAAACAGCCTGAGGAAATAGAGGTAGTATCTCCCTAATGGAGCCAAAGACAAATTTGTTTCTTGACTGTCATAACAAAGATAATGTCTTTCTCCAGAGCAAAACTTAGGCAGGTTTGTTTGCAGCCCCTTTAAACATATTGTTATTTCCTAAGCTTGGGTTCTTCCCTTGTGACAGACATCTCCTGCATGTGCGGTATTCACTCGGGCCCACCTCTCTGTTGTCCCCATGGGACTTGGGTGGGCAAGGGAACCAATGCACACATGAAATGCATGCTGCCTTGTTGTGCTATGAGTAATAAAGTCCTTTGTCTCTGACCCAGTATTTTTTTTTTTTTTGGTACGCGGGCCTCTCACTGTCGCGGCCTCTCCCACTGCGGAGCACAGGCTCCGGACGCACAGGCTCAGCGGCCATGGCTCACGGGCCCAGCCGCTCCGCGGCATGTGCGATCCTCCTGCATCGGCAGGGGGACTCTCAACCACTGCGCCACCAGGGAAGCCCTGACCCAGTATTCTTGTCTTCTGCCAGCATCCATGAAATTAAGGCTAACTTGTTAGTTTTCAAGCAGCATAGAGTCTCAGACCTTTCAGAGTTCTCGACAGAGCTCATTAGAAGTGACGTGCCCTCCCATCGGGAAGCTGAATTCAGTGGAAGCCCCGCTCTCCACTCTGCTCCAGCCCCAGACGATTTGTGGTCCAGGCGGCCAAAATAAGGTCACTTTGGGATAATGCTTATTCGATACAGTGGATAACTGGCAACTACAGGGTGTTCAGTAATTCCCGATCTCTATACGGAAGAAGCCCTAGTCTACAGAAGAGTTGTCTTCCAATGATTTATTTAAACTTTTTTCTAGGAAAAGAACTTTATAAATGGCAGTTATACTTAGCCCCAGGTATTCTTAGACTAGCCCTCTAAACTTACTGAGCAGGTTCAGTTTAGTGGTTAAGACTGTGGGTTCTGGAGCCAGACTACCTAGATTCAAATGCTTACCCCTCCTCAGATGTGCGAACTTCGACAAATTACATTAACCTCAATTTCCTCACTTGAAAATGGAGTTAACAACATTAACTACCAATAGGGTCATTCCGAGGATTAAATGAATAATGTACACCTTGTAAGCAACTCCTTTCCAAGCTGCTGTGATAACCATTCAGTAATCGGGCCACTATGTACAGTGGGAGCAGACTTGATCACCGGCGGGCTTGTTCATATAGCATACACTGCCGGAGATGACGCTTATTACCTATTTCTTTTGCTGGGGGAGGACCTTCCGTTAGAGCAAGTGTTCTTAACCTGGGGCTCATGGACACTTTTAGGGGATCCATGAACTTAATGAGAAAAGAAAATGCTTTATATATTTACATTCTCTGATCTCTAAGTGAAATATATTATTTCCTACAAATGAATATAGAGAACAAACCACAGTAGTATTAACAGTGTCTATGAAGTTGTATTGAATAGAAATCACAGATGTTTTCACATATTCCACTTATTGCAGGTACCTCAAAATATCATTCGTGCTCAGCACTGCTTTGAAATTATAGTAATTATTAGTTCCTCTGCTACATCTTATTATTTAATGCATTAACCAAGAAGCATATTTATTATTTATCATAACTTTATACTTTCAGGGTTGTATTTTAGTGTAACGGGCTTCCTTTGTAATGCCGTATCTTCTACTTTATGCACATCAAAATGTCATTCTGAGAAAGGATCCGTAGCCTTTACCAAATGCCATAGGCCCATTGTCCAGGGATTAAGAAGCTCTTCAGTAAAGTAAAATTGGCCTTGCTCTGCCCACTCAATTTCCCCTGTAAGAGAGCCAGACCCACAGGGAGGGCTCTGTAGTTCTCTAGCCCTGCCTGTGAGCGAGCGGAAGAATCTCCCTAATAGAGGGTGCAGTATTAGAAAACCCGCTTGGCCCAGATCTAAATTGTGTCCTTGAATATATGAGCAGAACGTATAAAGAGAATATATTGACGTTCAGCTGAGTCCTGAATCTATCTCTGTCAAATGGTTCCAAACCGTGGCAAAGATGTCAGTTATTAGCTCCTCTCAAACACCAAGATGTGGCTAAGTGATAGATTGTAATCTGTCATTTCATCCACACATCTTGAGGTCTTTCCAATCATATGATGAGTCCACTGGGGACAGGTCTATGTCTCGCCCTCAGTGAGGCAGGGGAGAGGGTAGTGTGGTAAAGGACGTAGTCTCTGACCCCAGGAGGCTTGGATCCGAATCTGGGCTCTGATACTTCATAGCTGGGTGCCTTTGAGCAAATTATTTAACTGCCCAATGCCTTGTTTCCTCATCTATAACTGTACCTTCCTTCCATGGTCCTTGCAAGGACTGAGTGAATTAAAACATGCAAAAACAGAATAGTGCCCAGCAGGAAGTGAGAACAGAGGGAAAAATCCTGTATTTTAGAGCCTAAGTGTTTTTCAAAATGCAATTAAAGCAGCTAAGCTTTACATTTTCCCTGCAGATCAAATACTGAAGTACTTGAGATGAAGGGTTATTTTATTAGACTTTATGGGAAAAGACATTTAACTATCTAAAACACTAGTAACACCCTGTCAAGGTTGTCCTCTCCCTTGCCAGAAAGAATGAACTCAGCTTTCTCTAAGGAACAGGTGGTCGTGGTGCTATTTCAGGAAGCAACACACAACAAAAACCAAAGACAATATCGGTATCTGTTGAGAGGTGGCAGAAGTAAGAACAGGATGTTGGAGATGGTCTAGCAAGGAACCTAACATGTTTCTGTCACTTTAAAGAAATAAACAAACATTGCTTAGGAGTATTTTCCCCAAGATTTTCTCAAAATAGCAATCTAGAATGGAATGATAGATTTTTTAACTTATCATTTATAAACAAGTACAAATTCTCTGTGCAGATACACACACCTGGACTTCATGAGCTGGGTAATATTTTCTCTCTGGAGTCCTGTTTCCACCATCTCCTTGGTCTGTGTCCTAACCTCTGACTTGTGGCAGGGTGGTAAGCCACTAAAATCTTGAGTCTTCTGCTATTTCCTATTCTGTTGTGTACTCATCTTCAGATATGTAACATTCATTATTCTACTGAGACTTTCTCCTACAGGGAATTTACCTTAAATTGCTGAAGGATACAATGACGTGAATTTTGAATGAGATCTACATTCTGAAGAGGTACTTCTTTTCTTTGCTATCTGTATTCTCTGCATCCCACCTAAGCCCTCACACAGTACAAGGCATGTGGGAAGTCCTCCCTTTACAGGTGTTTGAATGAATACAGACTCTGGGATTGTATTTCCAGGGGTACACTCTTTCTTCTTCATCAGTGAGGCAATTGCTTCAATTATAAACCTTGGTGAGGATTAGTAGGAGGAAATAAAGACCACCAAATGGTAATCTGAAACAAAGCTGCATTTATTTGCTTGCCTGGGAAGGGAGCACAACGTCAGCTGGTCTCTCCGCGTAGTAGTATCTGAAAGGATGAGAGTGAGGACAAAAAGGGAGAAGGTACACAAAATCTAGTGAGATTCAGAGTTCACTTGTCTGGTCGGCTCCCAAGGCTGAGTATAAACTCCTCTTTGCAAGTGGTCATTGCACTGGTCTTCTTTGCAATTGGGCACTTCTTCAAAGTGCAGGCACCGTTCCTAAAGATGTCCAGGGTGGGCTACATGAAGCTCCAATGGGCTCAGTGTCACTCCGCTGGCACATCTGCCATGTTGGCTTTCCTTAACAGGATCGGTAGCGCGTTAGTGCAGCCGGGTTAATGCAGTAAGAATCACCGGTTACCCGCCTCTTCACTCACCTCTTTTGGAACTGCCAAACTTCCTTTTTTTGGTTAGGGCAAAAGGCAGGGAAACATACATGTGTACTTGGGAAAAATACTTTTATATACACAGGTTGTCCTTCAAAGTTGTAAGAACGAAATACGAGAGGCCTCCAGATACTTGTACACAACTGTTCATAGCCCCACTATACACAATGGCAAAAGGTGGGAACAACTCAAATGTACATCAGCAGATGATGGATAAACAAGACGTGGCGCACACAAAGCAGGGAATGTTCCTCAGCCCCGAAAAGGAATGACGTGCCGACACGTGTGACGATGTGGACGAGCCTCAGAAACATTACGCCAAGTGAGAGGGGCCACGCAGAAGAGGTCACGTCGTCTCTGGTTCCATTTTGAGGAAAAATCGAGATGGGGGAGTCTGCAGAGACAGAACGCAAATTGGTGGTTTCCTGGGCTGGGGGAGAGGAAGCTGGGAAGTGAGTGCTGGATGGGTACAGATTTCTCTCGGGCGATGAAAATGTTTTGGAAGCAGACAGAGGCTGTGGTCGCGCCACATTCTAAATGCAGTAAATGCCAATGAATTGTACACTTTAAAATGGTTGATTCTTATGTCAATTATACCACAGTAAGAAACGGAAAACTTCAGGGGTCTTCTGAGCCCCACTGAAACGAGAAAGAAGGTAAAAAGAGATGAGGAAGCAGGGACAGCTGACCAGTTGGTGACCACTCAGGGGAGAGGGACTCCACTTCAGAATGTACCAAAGTTGAAAACACTTGAAAGACAAACCCATTTCCAGATGTTTAGATATTTACCTTCTGCAAATAACCCTGGGTTCTCAAAAATGTAAACGGTTTTATAAAGAGAGAAGACAACATCCCCCTTTCCCGAAAGCCAGCGACTGCAGCCTAGAGGAGAAGAGCTGGGCTCTGGGGGTGGGGGGCACCTTCTAAAGGGCTGGGGACATCCACGCAAGCAAGGGCCCCTAAAGCATGCTGCGCACTGGGAGGTATCCCATGGCCTCAATAGCAAGATGACAAGCATCAAGTTTTGGTAGCGTTAGCTTGTTTTTGTTTTTTTCCCAAACCAAATGTATAAAAATTGCATTTCAGACACGGGTGCAAAAAGCTTTTAAACTAAATAAACAAATAGGAAAGTGCGCTCTCTTCCGAAGGACGTTTCTAAGCCTTCGTAGGCCGCGCCAGTGTATCGTAGGCACACTGAAAGCACCTGTAAACAGCTACCACCTTCCTGTGGCACGCTAACATGGATGGACCTCGAGGACAGGACACTAAGTGAAATGAGCCCGTCACGAAAGACAAATCCTGTACGATCCCACTTCTACGAAGCATCTAAAGCAGTCACACTCAGAGACACAGAAAATAGAGGGGTGGGGGCCAGGGCTGGGGCGAGGGAAACAGGGAGCTGGTGCTCACGGGGATAAAGCTTCACTTTTGCCCGAAGAAAACAACCCTAGAGATCTGCTGTACAGCAACGACAGAAGTCCACTTAACACTACCGAGCTGTACACGTAGAAGGGTGACGCTGCTACACTTATGCGTTAGTAGCATCTCGTTAGAATAATACTAATTTTGACTTGACTGGTGTTGCAGTTTTATTGCTTGAGAGAAATTACAGGCTTCAGGAGTTTAAACTGACCCTACTTTGGATGTGGATACACTTGAGAACATCGCAATAAAAACAACTGTCAACAGCCACCGCCCAAGCGATGGCTTCGGCGAAACCCTGCCAGTTTAGTAAAGCACTTCCCCGTCTCTATGTAAAAATCATGGGCTTGTGCCTCTGCAGAAAGTTTGTACGTCTAACAACGTAAAAGAGCGACACATTAAAACAAAACCCAAATGCGGGTGAAACTCGAAATGCACTCGGTCGCTGCTCTTGTGTTTTCTAAAGGAGAGAAGATCAGCCAGGCCTCAGGGCTTGGGAACGGCTGGCGGGCCTCTATCCGCGGTGCCCGCGGCCTGGCTGCTGGGCTGCGGGCCCCGAGGGCAAGGCGCGGCGGCGCGGCGGCGCACGTGCACGCTGAACTGCAACTGCGGCCGCGGGGCCGCCAAGGCCCAGCCCGTCTGCTGCGGGGGACTCAGCCCAGGGCTGCTCAGGCCAGAGCCCGGCGGGGACAACACGAGCACCTGGGGCGGCCGGAAGCCGTCCTCTGCACCGAGGTGAACAACCACGGCTTCCTCAGCACGCACGACCGTGTTGGGAACGGCGGCGCCCTGTGAACCTGAAGCCTGTGCCCCCGGACCCTGTACCCCCGGACCCTGGACCCCAGGACCCTGTGCCCCCGGACCCTGTACCCGCGGACCCTGTACCCCTGGACCCTGGACCCCCGGAACCTGTGCCCCCAGACCCTGGACCCCCGGAACCTGTGCCTCCGGACCCTGTGCCCCCGGACCCCGTGCCCCCAGACCTTGGGACGCCGGCAGCCGAGGAGGCGGGGCGCAGGGCCACTGCAGGGGAAGCAGCTGAGGGAGGCGCGGCTGCGGGGCCGGCTGCTGGCTGCTGCACAGGAGCGAACCGCGGGGCAGCTGCACCACAGGAAAGGGTCTGAGATCCGAAGCGCTTTTCTTCGGAGGAGGAGGCGGCGGAGGAGGCGGCGGCGGCAGAGCTCCTGCGGGCAGGTGGCCCGGCTGGATCCCCCCGGGAGCTGGGGCTCTGGTGGCACAGCCTCTCCCCGAGGCCTGGCCTCCACGTCTGGGGCCCACTTCTCTGATGACCTTCAGACCAACGGAGATGACCGTGACCCGGGAGACCGAGGTCGTCTGTGATGAGCCCGCAGTGGACAGGGCGGTGGCAGGAAGCGTGCTAACTGGGCTCTGCTCCACAGAGGATTCCTGGGAAAGAGCTGGTGGCTTAGGAGCAGGGCCAGGAGATGCACATGCCTGAGAGCTGCCTGCCTGCTGTGAAGTGAGACTCTCACCCCAGGAGCTCCTTCCTGAGTGCCAAGGAAGTCGCATGGGTGGAGGTGGATGTGTGGCTCCGCTGTCGGGCACTGAAGACTGAACCCACCCAGTCTTAGGCTGTTCTGGTTCTTTCCCTGGAGAAGGTTGCCTGAGACCGGCTGAGCCACTGGAGCTGTGTGACATCTGCACTGGACACTGGGTGCTCTCCTGGACCGACTCCTCGGGCCGACTGACCACTCTCCCAGCATCAGACTCTGCCCCGGGCGGGAAACTGTAGGGATGGTTATCTGCGAAGGAGTGGGGGGGAGACAGCTGTCTCTCCCACGTGGCTTCTGTACCGGACCCTTTTCCAGAGGCAAGTGAATTATCAGTCAGCTGCCTGACGGCCAGCCTTGTTGCCTGGGACTGGTAGCCAGCGTCACCTCCAAATGCAAGATCACCTTGTACCTCATGCACTGGCCAGACTGTTGGTTGTGAGTCATCACATCCGACAGACTTCTTCCCTTTAGCGTATTTCTCCACGTCCACTTGAGAAGGTACGGCCAAGTCACAGCGTCTCCGTTTCCACATATCTACACAACTTCCTGCTTTAAAAGTTTTGAGGCCGTAATTCCCACCTGTTTTACTTTCTCTTATTCTTTTGCAGGAAGTCAGGGCTCTTAGCTCAGGAGAAGGTGGACGAGACAGCTCCTGCTGCCGATTCAGAGAGGCCATAGAGTACCTCTTGAAGTTCCTTTTCATGGGAAGAGTGTTCATCTTTTGTTTGTTATAGAGCAGTCTGTTTGCAGTGCACGCTACTGATACAGAAGGGTCTAGACACAGTGGTTCAGCCGTAGCTAAGATCAGTTGGCTCTCAAGCAAAAGTTTGTCCTCCTGGGTCCAATTCTGGTTATCGCTGGCTATGGCCTCTACATCCCAGGCTAAAGTCTGCATCGTGGGACGTAAGAGAATATGCCTGCTTTGGTAATGGGGAGCTTCCCTGTCGCTGGACTGCCTGTAGTCCCGTATTTCTGCTATCACACACCCGTGATGAAAAACGTTAACCTGAGACTTTTCCAGGAGACCCACTAAAACAGGAGGTAATTCTTCTGCATCCAAGTATTCGAGCAATTCCCCTTCTTCATAGGGCAGTCGGATGATCTCCGAAGATGATCCATTTTCCCCCTTGAGCATCAGCGAATAGCCCTCCTTTCCTGGGTACAGGTTGACCACCAAACACGGCAACGACTCTCTCCTAAGAAGCTTCTCTAACAGGTTCACGTTGCTTGTTAATTCCTCCGTAACCTCAGGCTCTTTTTCACATTCTTCAACATAAATGTCATAAAGTTTTTCATAGAGAGACTTCTCCCCATTAGATGGGTATTTCCTTTCCGGAGGTCTCTGTCGGGCACTTGCAATGATATACTCCGCACGATCCAAAGCTCGTTCTAGAGCCTGCTCCATTGCGGTACAAAATGGGGGCCCTAATGGAAGAGAAAATGTAAGTGAGCGAATGAACCGGGTGAAAACCCTGTCTGCAGTATCGACGAGCATTCTTGCAAACGCGGCCACTCCACAGTGGCGCGACCAGCCTCACCTCCAAAAGGACACCAAGACACCCGCCCCCGAAGAAGCAGCGCGCAAAATACCTGCGATTTAGGGAAAGACCTAAAGGCGTGCAAGCGGCCACCGCGCTGGCTCTCGCTCGCCTCGCGTGGCAGCAGATGACCCGGATGTGAATGTAAGCGATTCTCCGCCCCCCACCCCCGCACATCCCCCCGAAGGCGCGCTCATCCGTGCGTCCGCCTGCGCAGATCGTAGGCTCAGGCCTCATCCTTCTATTGCCTCTTGGGCACAGGCCCGCCCCCTTCACTTCTGGTTTTGGGGTCTGCACTTCCACCAAGGGCTGGGCTTCGCCACACCTTCTTTTCTTATACCCTTGAAAAGCACAAGCAGCCAACAAAATAAAAATCTATCATTTTTCGGTGCGGCTTTAATACGCACCAATTTGCGTGGTACTGCAGTTGCCGGGAAGGTCATGAAAGGTGGTCATTTCTTGGCGATCACTTCACCAAGCATTATTCACTGTTTTGGGAATGTCTTGTTTGTTCCCAGTGGCAGGACTGCTCCTGGTGTCCATCGCCAATTTAACACACCCAAAGAGTCCCCATATAGGGCTTCCCTGGTGGCGCAGTGGTTGGGGGTCCGCCTGCCGATGCAGGGGACACGGGTTGCGTGCCCCGGTCCGGGAAGATCCCACGTGCCGCGGAGCGGCTGGGCCCGTGAGCCATGGCCGCTGGGCCTGCGCGTCCGGAGCCTGTGCTCCGCAGTGGGAGAGGCCACAGCAGTGAGAGGCCCGCGTACCGCAAAACAGAACAAAACACAACAAAAAAGAGTCCCCATACATAGCTCTTGCCTACATGCAGGCTCGCTGTATTCGGTGCAAGCATCAGAATTCTTCATTGATTCTTCCAGTGATCTCCTGCCTAATGGTGTTCATAGAGATGTGCACGTAACATGACATTCTTTTACAGAAGTACTTACCTTTTATTTCTCTAGGTATTTCAGAAAGGGCTTTATAGTCTTTTTCAAAGTGTGTGGTAGGTACCTTATATCGTCTAAGAATTCCATTCAGGATTGTTTGTTTTAAAAGGTGGTTTGCATCTGATAGGGTTGAGAACTGTTGTTCCAGGTGATGGCAGTACAGTTTAAATGGTTACTCTAACTGTAGACCATAGCTACAGTCCTAGTGGTGGTTTGGAGTGGTATGATTGAGTCCTAGGTAATCTATGGGCCATTGTTTTCCATTAATATTGTTGCCTTGCAATCTGCCAGCCTTTTTGGACAGGTTTTCTTTGTTTTCTGTTTTCAAGAATCTCTTGATGTTTAGGTGTAGACATAATGATACTACAATATTCATAGTGAAGTCACAAATGAGAAGAATCCAAGATAAACTGGTGAAATTCCTGAATTACAGACTACTATAAAATCGATGTGTTTTTCTAACCAATAGCAATTATGATAATTACATATTACAGTAGATACAGTCTACTGAAATAGGATTAAAAACTCCTTGACTAAGAGTTCCTTAAACATGTCCCTCGTTCAGCAATAGACAAGAATAATTTTCTCCTGGCATATCAGTTGTCTTTGGGCAAATGTATACAGTCATCCCTCGGTATCAGCGGGTGATTGGTTCCAGGACACCCGCCCGCCCCCCCAAGGATGCTAAAATCCTCAGATGCTCAAGTCCTTACAGTAGGCCCTCCATGTCCCCATCCCTGGTTCTCCCTCTGCAGATCTATTATATTTGATCTGTGGTGGGTTGAAACCGCAAATGCGGAACCCGCGGATATGAAAGGCCAATGTGAATACTTGTGGATGCCTCGGGGGGGCTTGAAATCGGTTTAGTTTCTTAGCTCCTTAAAAGCATCCTTCCCTGTCTCTCTCTTTTCCCCTCCACATGCCCACCTTTAGGCTAAGCGTAAGACTGGATAGTTAAACCATAGTTTGCTATCCAGTCATCCAAATAGCCAACTTTAATCAAGCCCAACTGAATGAGGTGAACAGGAGCTCTGACCCTCACTCAAAGCACTGCCTATCCTTCCAACTTGAACAGATGAACTTAGCTGCCTGCCGGCCTCTTGCAGGCTTCTCCCCAACCATGATCCCCTTCACCTTCTGTCCTCAGGAATTTGCTGTGTGTTGGGTCTGGAAAAGTACCAGTCTGGGACAGTATTCCCTTTAGGTGGAGAGGCTAATTAGAAAGGGAAAGCTCTGCTTTCTTGGGGATCTGAGGTAGATTCTGTTGGAGGGGAAGTGGCACAGTGGACCTGTGTTGGAGTCAGGTTATCCTTCTAAAAAGTAAAGCCCAGGATTTCTGGGGGCTGCTCCCAGCCTGCACACCAGGCCCGGTAGCTTCTCAGCATGACAGAGGAGGAGGGCTGGGGCTAGGGTGAGGCAAGCAGGAGCCCAGGGTGTAGGGTGCAAGGAGACAGCCACCCTCGGCTTGTGCAGGTCCCAACAGGGCCGGCGCCCTGGGTGCCTGGCTTGCTCACCTTGCCCCAGCCCTGCAGACAAGGCCCCTCACCACCTGGCGCCTGTCTGCTCCCCACCTCTTTCCTCTCCTCTCTTTCCTTTGCTTTCTGTGCTCTGAGCATAGTCACCGGGCACCGACAGGCCCACCCCTTCAGGGCTCTGTGCCCTCTCCGCTTAGTCACCTGCCAATCTCCACCCATCACCTCAAATATCCCTTCCTGACTTCCAAGGAGCTCGCCTCCTTGTCTCTGCTGTTCTGCCAAAGCACACGTACCACACGCCGTATCAGAGCCAGGCTTCGCATCGGAAGGGAATCGAGCGTGTGTTTGCACCGTTCTCCACACCCAGCCTCTGGATCCTCTGAGGGCAGACACGATGCCTTTTCCGTCTTTGTCTGGTCACCAACTTGGTCATCACTTGGCACAAAGTTGGCACAAGAACGAAGGAACGATTGACCCCCTGCTCTAGTTACTTTACTTCAAGACTCGTGTGAAGAAACATTTCACCCCCTCTTTAGCGGTGAGAAAGGCGTCCCGAGCCGGGTCTTCTGAGCGTCGTGCTGTAGTGCGCCAGGGCGTCTGAGCCTCGGCACTAGTGACATTTGTGAGGGGGCGTGTTCCCGTGCACCGTAGGGTGTTTAGCAGCACCCCTGGCCTTCCCCACTAGACGCCAACAGCACTCATCCCCCGTTGTGGTAACCCAGAATGGCTCTAGATATTGCCCAAGAGGCCTTGCGGGGGCAAAATCATCCCCCTGGTGAGGAACCCCTCCACTACCCTGCTCTGTAAGCCATGAGCTTGATCCAAATGCAGCCCCTAAGCTGACATCCCCGGGCACCCCTCTCTCAGTAGAGAGGTGCATCTACCCACTCTGTCATGGGATGGGCGAGATGCTCAGTTGTGGTCCTGACTGTGGCTTCGGTTGGGCTCCCCAGAAGCAAACCCTGACAAGAGGATTCGCGTGCAAGGAGTTTGTTTGGGAGCTCATCCCGAGAGACACCGGTCAGGGGAAGGGCAGCTCAGTCAGGGATGGGGAAGAAGGTGATCAAAGGCAGAGTCATGAGCAGAAGGCCGCTGTGGACAACTGGTCCCTGCTGGGGCCCTTTGGGAGACAGTACGGAGCAAGCTCAGGTTGTTCTACCCTAGAGGCAAGGAAGCTGGGCTGTTTCTCCATCCACTCCTCTCTCTCATTTGACTGACGACAGTCCTGAGGGCATTATTTCCCATCACTCTGGGTTGCCACATGTGAGAGCCACCCATGCTCCTGTGGCCTGGGTGCCCTCAGAGAGAGCGTCAGGAGTGCCTGCAGTGATACTCAGTCCTCATGTACAGGATGGCAAGTACCTCGGGGAGATGGGCAGGGCCCCGGCAGCATGGGCTACACCTGTGTCTGAAGAGCCGTGGAAGAATGCGGCCATTCGCTCTTGGTGATGGAGACAGTGTGCTCCGTAATATAGGTGGGCGTGTGGAGACGTGAAATTGTACTCCATCCAAGTGAACGGGGCGATGTCACGTGAGGTTTTTGTCAGCTACTACAGCCCACGATGCCAACAGTGGAGAGTGTGGCCCACGCCTTACTCTTCCCCGGGAGGACCCCCAAGGCAGTCTGGCCACACGTGCGCTGGGTGAGGCTCTGTCCCTGGCTGTGCGTGTATTCCGGTGAGCTTTAGCTGGCCAGACAGTGCTTACCATGGCTCAGCACCCCCTGCACTTGAGCTCCCTAATTGCCTGCTCTTTCCACAGCATGAGGTTTTTTGAAAATGTTCTCAGTGCACACCATCTTTGGAGCCTTCTGAGCACATCAACGAGCACACTGGCTGATTCTAAGGAGTCCAACTGCTGCCGTCCCCTACGGCAGCTCGACAGAGATGCACATGCTGAGAAAACCCATGGCCAGAAAAGACATGCTAGAGGAGGCAGAGAACTGAATTAATTACAAGATAATTAACCTAATTTACAGTAGTCAACTGGTTCATTCTCTACCCGCTGAGGTGTAGTTCTAGGTTTTTGCCGCCTCTCTCGCTGTGGGTAATTAGAGGGACCAGCCGCAGCCTTGCAACTGCCGGGATCAAAGATTGGGGAAGGTAAAGAATCATTGCTTGTTGGTCTCCTCTCGGGTTAACCCTCCATCACTGGCATTGAGACTTAATGCGTTACTCCTGTGATCAGGCCCCAGATTCAGTAAAGCAAATCCCAGGGAACGTTGTAGGTCTGTGAGATTATGTGAGCGAAGATCACTCCCACAGCCTGTTAGGTCATTCTGTGCCGCCACCTCTACTAGTTGTTTATTGAATCTAAGAACTTCTCAGAGCCCGTAAGTGTTGCACTGCACATTTATTTTCCTCTTTTCCCCTTTTCTTGAATTGTGTCTCCCCTCCACCTTCTTCCACTTGTGCACCTTTTTTATCATTTTACTGAAAAATAAATGAAGTTGGATGTTTTCCTGGCGTTACTGCTCTGTTATAAACTCCCTGAGGTAAATAGCCGTAGCCTGAGTCAGGGTTTTTCAGCCTCTGCTTGTTGACATTGTTGTGGGCGCTGTCCTGTGCCATGTAGGGTGTTCGGTAGCATCCCTGGCCTCTACCCACTAGAGGCCAATAGCAGCCCCATCCCAGTTAAGACAACCAAACATGTCTATGGATACGGCTAAGTGTTCCCTGTGGGGGGCAGAGTTACCCCCAGCTAAGAATCACAACACCATGGTATCACAAAATAGCTGGGTTTAGAGAAAGGAAGCAGCAACCTACAAACCACAAAACACTTGGCACCCTAATTTCTAGGACAGTTCCAATGATTAGGTGTGACTTTTACATTTTTTGTTTGTTTTTTGCTGCAATTACTGCTAAGGTTGGCCCTGAGTTATCTTGCTAATGCTCTAAAAGTTCCATTGGACCTGATTAATAAATAGAGTCTCTGGCCAGTAGGAGAGATGCAAACAAAAATATCATTAAATCTTTAGAAGGTAGATTTTCAAAAATATACTAGCAGAGATTTTCTTTTTTAATTCATCTGCCTGATAAGAGTCACTAACGATTTCCAGATTTTCCACGTTTCTTCAACAATTGAGAATTTTTGCTCATTTCAGTAATTTTTCTTTAATCTTCATTCAATATTTGCTCTTTCAATGTATGTTCTCTGCACTTTATTTTGCTTTGTTAATGTCAGACTGTCCCTGGACTCACTCCTTCTCCCACTTTTCTCTATTTACAGTCAATCCTTCAATGACTTCATCTAGTCTCATGGCTTTAGGTACCATCAATACATAGATGGTTCTTCAATTTATATCTCCAGCCTGGACCTCTCCCATGAACTACTCATAACATCAAACTTCCTATTCAAAATCTCTACCTGGGGACTTCCCTGGTGGTGCACTGGTTAAGACTCCGTGCTCCCAATGCAGGGGGCCCGGGTTTGATCCCTGGTCAGGGAACTAGATCCCACATGCATGCTGCAACTGAGTTCGCATGCCACAACTAAGGAGCCTGCCTGCCACAACTAAGACCCGGTGCAGCCAAAAAAAAGGTAATAAATAAATAAAATAAAATGCTATGATGAATGTGGATAACAGAGAGCTATCAACTATCTGTAAAAAAAAAAAAATCGGGACTTCCCTGGTGGCACAGCGGTTAAGAATCTGCCTGCCAATGCAGGGGACATGGGTTCGATCCCTGGTCCAGGAAGATCCCACATGCCTCGGAGCAACTAAGTCCGTGCGCCACAGCTACTGAGCCCGCGTGCCACAACTACTGAAGCCTGTGCGCTTAGAGCCTGTGCTCCACAATGAGAAGCCACTGCAATGAGAAGCCCACACACCACAACGAAGAGTAGCCCCTGCTCACCGCAACTAGAGAAAGCCTGCTCACAGTAACGAAGACCCAACTCAGCCAAAAAAAAAATCTAGTTTTTAACTAGGAGACCCATGGATGGGTTTCAGAAGGTCTTTGAACTTTCTAAAGCAGTAGATGAATTTCAGATCATTCCTGAGAACCTGTATGGTGTTTTTGTGTTTTTTTTTTTTTTTTTTGAGGGAGGAGAGAAAGCATAGGGTGGCTGAGGGAGGTGAGAAAAAGACCAGAGACTGGTGGGGCCAGGAAGCCATATTTCACCTACCGTACAACTTTCTCATGAAGTGGAGGAAAAGTCACCACCCAGGAAGAGACCACTTTGTGTGTGCCACGTGGGTGGGTGGGAAAAGCTAAGCCAGCCTGTGAGACTCATGGGCTGTGGCCTAAAACATTACCCCTGGGAAACTGCACAATAAAACCACCAAGGGAGTTAAAACACTCAAACCAGCTGTTCAGGAATGGCCTTTTCCTTCCTAAACCCTATAGGCCAGATGCCACTTCCCAGCTGTTTCCTTTCATAGTTTCTCTGCTTTTGTGGATCCCTCAAGGGCCTGTTGATGAGTAAAGAATGTGGAGATCAAATGATAGCCCAGCCCATTCGAAAAGGGTAATTCAAGAAGAGCACAGGTCCCCATTGCTGCTGCTTCTGTCTGTCCAACCTACCAATCACCAGGTGAGTTTTCTTTGGAAAGCCACAGACCTAACAATAAGGGCCGATGAAAACCATCCTGGAATTCATTTTAGAAAGAACCACTTTCTCTGAGTGATCTCTTCAGTGAGTTTCCCCAATCCCTGCACATGTGTCCCCTCGTCACAAAAATGTTCACTGGCCCTTCCTATTCTGGATGGTGATGTCAGCATTGGCAGTGAGTTTGTTTTGAACTTCTTTCATTAAGCTGTGAGTTTTCTTCCTGAATTATAGCAGATTATTTAATGTAGACAAAGACCTTAGAATCATCATCGTAGACACTCCATCAACAGGGGCTATGCGCCACGTAAAATAGGTGATATGCTTCCCAGTTTCCAGGCAAGGAAATAGGTGTCTGGAGACTAACCAGAATCATCCTGGCTGACGACAGTCAGCCTTTAGAGCAGAGGTTTGTACCCGTGGCTATCCATTAAAGTCACCTAGGGAGATTTCAAAACTAGCAACACATGGAACCACCCCCAGAGATTCTGTTTCATTGGTCTGGGTGGTGTCTGGGCACCCTTCACTTTCAGAAGCTTCCCAGAGGATTCTAATGTGTAACCAGGATGGAGAACCAATACTTTAAAACTTCACTCTAGTCTACAAGCTCGATTTGCCTCTTGCAGACAGCATTTGGTCCAATGGCACAGTTTTACAGATGAGAACACTGAGGTCCAGGGAAGATGAATGATTTTCTTAAGGCATCGGAACTGGAACTAACCATTAAAAAAATCACAATTTATAACCCTTCTTTGCCTCTGCGTCATCTAAACGCAAACTTGGTTGAGCATAAGAATCACCTGATTGCTTGTCAAAAATAAAAACTCCCAGGTTCCTCCCCTGGATATTATTATTAAGTAGGTCTGCGGTAGGGTCCAGCTGTCTATAATTTAATAAGTATCCCCGTGGTGAATATAATCTGGCCAATTTGTCGGTTCTGTATCATTTTTGTTTAAGATTCCACATATAAGTGATATTATGTGATATTTGTCTTTGTCTGTCTGGCTTACTTCACTTAGTTTGATGATCTCTAGGTCCATCCATGTTGCTGCAAGTGGCATATTTCATTATTTTTTAAAACATTTTATTTATTTTTGGCTGTGTTGGGTCTTCGTTGCTGTGCGCGGGCTTTCTCTAGTTGCAATGAGCGGGGCTACTCTTCGTTGCGGTGCGCAGGCTCCTCATTGCGGTGGCTTCTCTTGTGGCGGAGCATGGGCTCTAGGCGCATGGGCTTCAGTTGTGGCTCACAGGCTCTAGAGCGCAGGCTCAGTAGTTGTGGCTCGTGGGCTCTAGAGCGCAGGCTCAGTAGTGGTGGTGCACGGGCTTAGTTGCTCCGCAGCATGTGGCATCTTCCTGGGCCAGGGATCGAATCCGTGTCCCCTGCATTGGCAGACAGATTCTTATTCACTGCGGCAACAGGGAAGTCCCTATTTCATTCTCTTTTTATGGCTGAGTAATATTCCATTGTGTATATACACCACATGTTCTTTATACATTCATCTGTCGATGGACATCTATGTCGATTCTGAGCTAATGAGATTGTTGGTATTTTCTTTCTTGCTTCCTTCCTTCCTTTCTTTTTTCTTTTTCTCTTTTTTATGCTGCGAAAAGCTTTATTGTTTCCATTTGGTCCAAGGCTTGGGAGAGGGCTCCAGGGTGGTTAAAAGCTGCCTAGTGGCTGCAGAGCAGGGCTTCAGGCAGAAGCCCTGACGCCAGAGGGGCTCCTCAAAGGCCGCTGGGCTCCGGAGGCTCCTACTCGTGCTGGAGGGCGAGCCTTTCGACGAGGGGCTCGCCCAGCCCCCCCTGGGGACCAGCCGGCCTGCGGAGGTTGGTCAGGTGGGCGCGCATCTTCTGGATGAGTTTCACCTGCTCATCTAGGAGGCGGCTCTCCGGGAAGTCACAGAGGCGGGGGTCTGTGCGGGCAGAGCCCAGGGCGTGCAGGTCTACAAGGGTCTGGTTCAGGTTCTCCGCGAGCACGACGGCTTCCACAGCGTCCTGGGTTTCACCCCACTCATCCTGAGATGCTTCTGCACGTCCTGGAAGAGGGCGCGGCTGCCGCGCTGCTTTTGCATTTTCAAGAGGCGCTGGGCGCCCTCACGCTTCCCCTCGGGCACTTCGCGGAAAAAGTGGCCCAGGCCCTCCAGAGTCGCGTCGTGGTGGTGGATATAGGAGCCCAGAGAGAGGTAGGTGCGGGAGGCCGGCAGATGCATGTTGACTAGTAGGTTGACGGCGGCCTCCACCTCGGCGGAATCATTCTGACGAATCTGGGAGCTCGTGGTGGATCGGTAATACGGAGTTAAGCTCCAAATATGGTGTTGGCGGTCCCGGTGGCCAGGACAGCTGAGCGGCTGGTTCCGAAGGTTGCGAGTGGAACACAGGCTGGAGGTGGTCGGAGGCGGGAGCGAGGGGCGCCCCTGGGTCTGTTCTGTCCACACACCGCTGTAGCAGGAGACGGAGCCGCGGGAGTGCCCAGCACACTGCCTGTTGATATTTTCTAAGCTAAAGAAAATTTTAGATCTTTCACGGTGGTACAAAAAAGAACTTAAATATCATTTTAATGATTTCCCCTGTGTGAAGACATTAAGAAAATGTAACAGCCCTGCTTTATCAAACTCTAGGCTTTAGTTACAATTCCGTAATTCTTATTTTGTTTGGTTGGTTGTTGTTGTTGAAGTGTGTGGTTCTTTACTCAGAAGAACATGGATATTCATTTCAATTTGTAATAAGTTGTGAGCTGAACTCAAATGGTTATAGCTTCCAGAACAGAGAATAAACTGGCTACTACTGTGACCAATTATAATGACACATGCCAGTCTGTTCTCTGCTCCAAGTTTGGTGGTTTCCAGTCAGGAAGGGTGAAGCAGCCGTAGTCTTAGGTGGCCAAGCGAAGAGTGTAGCTCAGCAAGCATTTGTCGTAGGACCCCTGATGAACATGTGACTCCACAGGAATGCCCTTAAACTCCACTCTTCGAGGCAGCTTTACTAAGAGGTGCAGTGCAAAGAGCCCTGGAATCCAACTCTGAAAACCTAGGTTCTGAAATATTGTTCTCCCACCTACTTGCTCTAGAACTATGATCAAATCATTTGACTTCTATGAAGCTCATTTCCACATCTGTAAAGAGAGGGTAACGATATCCGTTCTACCTGTCTAGTGAGGGATATTGGAGTATTATATTAGCTAACATTCGTTAGCATTTGCCTTGTAACAATCACAAGCCTCTGTGGTATATGACAATAAATATTTGTTTCTCATAGATCTACAGGTTTTAGCTAATCTAGGCTGGGCTTCCTGGGCAACTCTGCCGATGTTAGCTGGATTCACATGGCTGGAACGTTGACCGATCCGCCCAGGGCTGGACAAGGGTGATTAACCCAGATATATCCTTCTCATGGAAATGGCAGGAGTGCAAGATCGCAAGAGAACAAGCCCTCTTGTGGAGGCACTTTTACAAGCCTGTCCTGTGTCATATCTATCATTGGTCAAAGCAAGCCACGTGGCTGAACTGAAAATTAAGGAGTGGGCTTGTATACCTGGCCTTTTGATGGAAAGATGTGTAAAGTCACACAGTAAATGGTATGGATATTGGGAAAGATGAAGAAATTGGGTTAATGCAGTCGAACACAGCTGATGCTTATAAAGTGCTATGCAAAATATATTAATGTAATGAAACTTCTGTGATCCGGAATATGTAAATTAACCATATATGAACTAACTTGTGAGTAACTCTTATGGATAGAAGAGAGTATAAGTCAGTTTATATTCCAAATATTTTCCATTTTAGTGGGTTTATAGGTAGCATTATATATAGTGCTTTCGTCAGTTATTGTGCTTCTTAATTGGTAGTATGGGACACAAGTTTAAATGACTTGGTTGTCCGAGAGAATTTTTTCTTTTCTCCTGGATTGAGATCTTGAAGAAAGCCAGTTGTGTATGTCAGAGTTTCATTTCACACTTTAAAACTATGTTTCTCTGGCTGATTCCAGGGAAGTAGCAAGATCGATTCAAGAGGAGCATGGAATATCCTGATATGTCAGGAAGTAAGGAAGTGATCAGAAAAATGTTAGGGACGTGCCACAAGTACAGAGGAGCCAGCCTGAAGGGGCTTCTGCAGGCTGAATCTTAGACAATTTGAGCACCAAAATAATTAATTACAGTACTGAATTATAAACCAATGGAAAAACAGGTATATACATGGATAAATGGGGGAGAAGGGTGGTGGGCTTTTGCTTACAAGGACAATGCCAAGGGTCAATGTGGAGGGAGTCCTAGAGTTGGAAGATTATCATTTTGCAACCATCATAATAAAGCCTCAGTCGGGCAAGAATCATCAATAGATACTAAATGTAGGGGAATGGGCAGGATATTTCCATGGTTGTTAAGTGTCTCCCCAGAGACTGCGCATTAGCAGCAAGGGAAGGAAAAAAATAGTAAGTATACAATGGAAAAATTGGACAACACCTAGTCCAGGTGACCAAAATTAACATCACCAGTGAAGGAGAGATGGATATCATGTAGCTCCAGAGGTGATACCCTGAAAAGGATACATGTCACCTATGTAGTATTTTGACTGAGAATGTATAATCTGAATCTAATCCTGAGGAAGTATCAGCTGGACACAGAACAAGGAAAAGGAGGTGGGACAGTATTCTTTCAATGTCAGTGTCATAAAAGACAAAGGCCGTGGAGATGTTTGAGATTAAAGGAGTCTGAAAAGACATGACAGCTAAATGGCAACACCTGAGCCTAAACTGAACCGTATACTGCAGGGGAGGTGAAAATACCATAAAGGACATTATTAGGTCAACTGACAAAATTGAAGTATGGACAGTAGATTAGGCAAAAACATTGTTCTGACCATGATGAAGTAACAGGGGCCAGATGTACCCTCCTACCTTAAACAACTAAAGAAGCAGAGAAAATGTACGAAACGATGGTTCGCAGACATTAGACGATAGGCAGCACAGGACAGAGATTCCCTAAGAGAAGAGACACAAACAAGGTGAACCCTATGATTGCCCCTGTTTACTGCCTGGAGCCAGTTTGCAAACCTCAGTGCAGGGACGGGAAACGCAAACAGAACCCCCAGGTTTCCTGAGTTGCGGAGACATAGTTGAGAATTTGGAGAGGCCACGGTGGCTAGGATTCGCAGGGCAGGGGACCAGAGAGGAGAGTGCTGCCTGGAGACTGAACTCTGGAGGTCTGCAGAGGGGCTCCCTTGAATCGTCAGCTTAGTGCTGATCTATACATGAGTTTTTTGGGGTTTTTTTGTACATGAGTTTTTAAGGAAACTAGCTGAGGCCAGGGAAATAATCTCCCAAAAGTATCAAGTGGAAAACTTCTTGGCGATCACACAAGTTTGGGAGTAGTTCATCTTCCCTTTTGCTAGACTGGAGAACCCTTGTACTATGTGGGCATTAGGTAGAGTATTTAGAAAGGTGTTATCTCAATAGTGGGATCGAGCTAGGCCTAAACTAAAGGCTGCTCTGGTCTGATTCAGCGTAACAGAGCTGAAAAGCAAGATTTGAAAGAATCAAATTATTTCCAAGTAACATAACTGCATCCCAGAGGAAAGCTCAAAATTATTTACCAAGAATTACAGAATATTACAAAAATTACTTCTAAAAAACCCAGCAGCTAACAATGAACCCAATGTCTGGCATCCAATTAGTCTGTAACTGTACTGTGGTTATGGAAGAGACTAGCTCTACTCTTAGGAAGTACACACAGAAATATTTAGGGATCAAGGGCCATGACGTATGAAATTTGCAAAGAGAGTGGGGTGGAGAATAGGTGAATCTGGGTAAAGGATATACAGGGTTCTTTGTACAATGTTTATTTTTACAGCTTGTGAATTTGAAATTATTTCCAAGTAAGTTAATTCAAAAAAGAAATATAAAAACGATGTTTCTTGTACCTCAGAAACCAGCAGAATCCTATTTGGATCATGCTATGATGGTGCTCAATCTATCCACAAGAATGTGTATAACTTTCAATTATCAACTGCTACAGAGAATTCAAAATAGCATTTAGAGGGGATCCTGCAAAGGCAGCAAATTGGGGGAAAAAAGAAGAGAAATAGAACAGATAGCTATTTGTTACCATGATGGGCATTTGGAAATTCTTTAAGTGTTGGCTTTTTCCCCTCATCAGCCAATTCCTATATTTTGCTGAAGTGAGGGGTTTTCCAATTTGCTTTTCTCCAACCTGTCCTGACATTGCTATCTATCGCGTTCTGGATGAATGGAATCTAGAGCCTTTCTGATGTAGGTGCTGAGGCAATCTGACTTACTGCGCAAGGAAGGAACAGCTTCTAGTATGAGGCAACCAACGACACGGAGACCAGTTCCTGGTCTCAGTAGAACACAGCAGTTCCAGGTGGAGACAACAGTTTTCTGCAGCACTTGATGCTACAGTGTTTCCACATGTCCAGTCAAAGGTGGGGGCATGTGAACATTCTGATGGGAACTGGATTTGTCAGAACAATAGGAAATAGACTTAACCAGAGAATTCTGGTTCCTTCTCTTCCTGGATAACCCTCCTGCAATGTGGGTCTAATGTTCTGTTGAGGTCTTCACTGTTCTTATCCTGTGACCAGTTGGAATTATTTTCCTACATCGTGTGATCCTCAGCTGCAAGAAGAAAATCCCTAAGTTTATGCTGCATCAAGGTGATGAACGTAAATTCCCTGATCAGTCTGGGTTTTGTGGCATCTGTAATATCCTAGCATTGGGGCCTGAGAGAGAGGAGGAAGTGTCACAGGTTTTGAAGCCAGTGGAATAGTCCCTATTTCTGATATTTGGGAATAAATTAGACCGAAGGAAATAGGTTATTAGTGGTGTGTGTGTGTGTGTATATGTATGTGTGACAGTTCCTGTCTTTAATAGCCCAGGAACTTACCCCTCTAAGATGCCCAGAGAGGTGTTCATTGAACATTTTTCTGTCTCATGGTCTATTGATTTGCTTTAATATGAAACTTCTATTCCCATGTTGGGTCTTTCCTAATCAGAAACATTAAGCAAGCATAAAGTATTAAGTAATTTTCTTTTGGGAAACCATGCAATTTCGTCTCATCTGTAGCTAATGAAAATTTATGATTCAGACAATGTCTAAAAGTTCCAAAAACCATACACAAAAATCACTGACTAAGAACAAAATGGTCAGCCTGGCAGATAAAGAGGTTGTTGAACGGCATTTATAAGATTCTATGCTGCGTGAAGCCCAGGGAGATCTCAGCTCTGGCTGCACATTAGAATCATTTGGGGAGCTTTAAAAAATTCTATGACCAGGAAGCCAAACACTGGATTGATTAAATCAGAATCTCTGGAGGTGGCTTGGGTATTAGGAGCTTTTAAAGCTCCCCAGTTATATGTGGAACTTAAAAAATAAAACAAAAGAAATTAATGGGGCTTCCCTGGCGGCGCAGTGGTTGAGAGTCTTCCCGCCGATGCAGGGGACACGGGTTCATTACCCGGTCCTGGAAGATCCCACATGCCGCGGAGCGGCTGGGCCCGTGAGCCATGGCCGCTGAGCCTGAGCGTCCGGAGCCTGTGCTCCGCAACGGGAGAGGCCACAACAGTGATGAGGCCCGTGTACAGCAAAAAACAAACAAAAAAACAAAACAAATTAATGAATATAACAAAACAGAAACAGACTCACAGATGTAGAGAACAAACTTGGTTACCAGTGGGGAGAGGGAAGGCAGGAAGGACAAGATAGGGGGAGGGGATTGAGAGACGCAAGCTACTATGTATAAAATAAGTAAGCTACAAGGATATATTATACAGCACAAGGAATATAGCCATATTTTATAATAACTATAAGTGGAATATAACCTTTAAAAATTGTGAATCACTATGTTGTACACCTGAAACTTACATAATATTGTACATCAACTATACCTCAATTAAAAAAAATAAGCTCCCCAGTTCATTCCCACGTGCAGCAGCGAGTATTGAGAACCACTGAGCTAGAGTGATATCTGATTTTCACCTTCACCTTGCGGCAGGTATTTCAAAGAAGAAAACCCAGGGGATGATTTTCCGCAAAAAAAAAAAAAAGGAAAATAATGTTTCTTATCGGGTGTCTTAGCCCGTTCACAGAAATGTAGGCTTTTTCTAGCGTGCACCTCAAAACTCCTCTAGTTATTACCGTGTTCCAATGCCGCTTCCACATTTTTATGTATTCTTTTATAGCAGCACCCCACTTCTTGGTACCAATTTCTGTCTTAGTCTGTTCAGGCTGCTGTAACAGAATACCATAGATTGGGTGTGAGAAATAAAATACTGCCTGCCATATCGATAAACAAAGCATGTCACAGTCATCGGGAGGTGAGCTGAGGAGCCCTGAGGGAACTCAGGAAGGAAACAAAGAATACCTGCCATCTAGCAGCCAAGGGACTGCAGCCACTCCCCACGGTGAGCCCTGAGGGAACTCAGGATGTGAAAACACAGGATACTGGCCCCAGATAGCTGAGGTGCATATCAAAGGAATGGTTTCAGTGAGCCCAGACTCTTGCATCTTCTCAAACATAGAAAAGTGCTAAATTCCTTAACTTGAGATTTCTAGCTTTCATTAATTAACAGTAATCTTTTGTTCCTACTACCTGCCCTTTGTTGCAAAACTATTATATATCCTAGCTCCCCTCTCACCTCCTCAGAGCAGTTTTCAGGGTTACCTGAGACGCTGCCTCCAGGCTTGAAGTCCTCAGTGTGTCCCCCGAATAAAACATAACTCTCAACTTTTAGGTTGTGCATTTTTTTTTAGTTGACAGGTGGTTTATAAACAACATGAATTTATTTCTTACAGTTCTGGAGGCTGGGAAGTCCAAGATCAAGGGGCTGGCAGATTTGGTGTCTGGCGAGGGCCTGCTTCTTGATTCGTAGATGGCCATCTTTTCACTATATCCTCATGTGGCAGAAGGGGCCAAGGAGCTTTGGGGGGCTCTTTTATAAATGCACTAATCATATCCCAAAGGCCCCACCTCCAAATACCATCTCAGTGGGGATTCAGTTTCAACATGAATTTTGGTGGGGCATAAACGCTCAGTCTATGGCACTGGGGATGAGAGGAGAGAAGCAAAGGAACGTGAGAATCACCTGCAAAGTTTGTTCAAACCATACATACTCCTGACCATCCTAGATTAATTCATTCCCTCCTTTTGGAATCACTGTCAACATTCAATCTTGGAGAAAAGTGTTAAGGATGGTTATATTAGTAGGTTGCTTTTGATAGCAAGTGACAGAAAATGTAACTCAAAATGGCTTAAATAATGAAGGGATTTATAACCCTTGCAAGCAAAAAGTTTACAGACTAGTTTGGCTTTTGGAGAGCCTTGATCCAGTAGCCTAAATACATCAGCAAGGATTTTGTGTCTCCACTCTGCTTTTTGCAGAGTCGTTCAACCTAAAGATGCATCCTGTTGCAGTCTCAAGATGGCTGCAGGCAATACCTAAGGTTCCTTTTTCTTCCTTCACTTCTAGCAGGAGAAAGAGAACTTGCTGCCTTTCCAGCAGCAGTTCTAATATTCACCCTGATTGGCCTAGAGCATGCCACATGCCTACCTGTGAACAAATCATTGTATAGAGAGATGGAGTGTACTTACTGGCTTAGTTTTGCTCAAATGCTCCACCCCCGAGAAATTGATGGCTGTTGGAAGGGAAAGTTGGGGGGTGGGGATGAGGAATTGATGTTGGCAGTGCAGCCAACTGAGGCCATGGGATGGTCTCAAAGGTTAAGTGTGAATATACTTCAGTAATAAAAAAAAATAATGAGACTCATTTCACCCATCCTTACCACCAGTCTTGATAGTTTATAGCAGGAGTTCTCAACCTTACAACTATTGGCATTTGGGGCTAGATTTTGTTCTTGCTATGGGGGCTGTCCCATGCATTGTAGGATGTCTAGCAACATCCCTGGCTTCTACCCCCAAGATGCCAGTAGTACCCTCCACCATCACCACTCTCCCACAGATGTGGCAACCGAAAATGTTTCCAGACATTGCCAAATGTCCTTTGAGGGACAAAATTTCTCTCTTTCCAAACCACTGTTTTATTTATTTATTTTTTATTGAAGTATAGTTGATTTACAATGTTGTGTTAATTTCTGCTGTACAGCAAAGTGACTCAGTTATATATATATATATATATATATATATATATATATATATATACACACACACACACACACACACACATACATACACACACACACACACATTCTTTTTTATTTTCTTTTCCATTATGGACATTGAACATAGTTCCCTGTGCTATTCAGTAGGACATTCTTGTCCATCCATTCTATATGTAATAGTTTGCATCTACTAACCCCAAACTCCCAGTCCATCCCTCCCCCACCCCCTTGGCAACTACAGGTCTGTTCTCTATGTCTATGAGTCTGTTTCTGCCTTGTAGATAGGTTCATTTATGTCATATTTTAGATTCCACATATAAGTGATATACGGTATGTGTCTTTCTCTGTCTGACTTACTTCATTTAGTATGATAATCTCTAGACCCATCCATGTTGCTGCAAATGGCAATATTTCATTCTCTTTTATGTCCGAGTAGTATTCCATTGTATATATGTACCACGTCTTCTTTATCCATTCATCTGTCGCTGGACATTTAGGTTGTTTCCATGTCTTGCCTATTGTGAATAGTGCTGCTATGAACATAGGGGTGCCTGTATCTTTTAAACCACTGTTTTATGGTTGAACCTCCTAGATAAAAATCTCTATCGCAGAAGCAGAGATCAGTTTTCCTCCGTTTCTCCAAGGTTTAGGAAAATAATTTAAACTATAGCATGAAGAAATAAGTTAGATGTAAAGCAGAATCCCACCATTACACATGTGCATTAAGTATTAAATTTATTCCTGTATTACTATGTTATTCTTTACTGGAATTCTTTTTAAAAATGTTCTCACGTGTTTGAAGTGAAGCCTATCTGAGATGAAGAGTGTTACTAGATCACTTTTCAGGATTCCTCCTAAGCATCAGTTTGTAAGATTTCTCAGCCTCTTTCAGAGGAGAAGCATTGCACTGAATATTTGTAAATATAAATATTTGTAAATATTATAAACGTGGATGCTTCATTTTGGGTCACACTTCGAGTAGCAAAAAACTATAATTTGGCAGAATTCATTTGGGGACCTTTGGGCTCTGTTGGGCTCAACTTAGCTCCATGTGTCTTCTCATTCTGGAACCCAAGCTGAAGAGCAGATACTATCTGGAGCTGTTCTCATGGTAGAAGGCAGAAGGTCAAAAAGGGGAACAAAGCCATATCGAGAACAGCATGAGAGCTTGTATTAGGATGTGGTATAAGTCATAACTGTCCATGTTCCATTGGCTAAGGCACGTTACATGACCAAGCCCCAAGTCTGTGGTGTGGGGGCATTCCTACGTGTTAGAAAACACAGGGTGATAAGTGTTGCAGAGCATACACAAGTGGCTCAAAGGAGCTAGTTCTACCTGGGAGAGTCAAGGAAGACCTCAGAGAGAATATGATGGTTAAGCCAGATTTTGAAGGATAAGTAGAAGTTCTCAACAAACCAGGAATGGGGACCAAGGTGGGAGAGAGGGCATTCAAGACAAGGGAAGAGTGTAAAGCAGAGAGGTACCTATTCTCCAAAGAAGATCTCTTTAGTCACATGGAAGGATGCTCAGCATCTTTAATCGGGGAAATGCAAATCAAAACCACAGTGTGATAGCACTTCACCCCCACTAGGATGTCTCTCATCAAAAAAACGGATAGTAATAAGAGCTGGTGAGATCGTGGAGAAACTGGAACCTTCATACACTGTTCTTGGGAATGTAAGATTATATAGCTACTTTGGAAAACAGCCTGCTAGTTCCTCAAAAGGTTAAGCATGGAGTTACCGTATGATCCAGCACTTCCGCTCCGAGATACAGGCATACCTTATTTTATTGTGCTTTGCCTTATTGCGCTTCGCGGGTACTATGTTTTTTACAAATTAAAGTTTGTGGCAACCCTGTGTTGTCAGATGACGGTTAGCATTTTTTAGCAATGAAGTATTTTTCAATTAAGGTATGTACATTTTTTTAGACATAATGCTATTGTGCATTTAATAGACTACAGTATAGTGTAGACATAACTTTTATATGCACTGGGAAACCAGAAAATTCATGTGACTCGCTTTATTGTGGTATTCAATTTATTGTGGTGGTCTGGAACCCAACGTGCAATATCTCCAAGGTATGCCTGTGTATACCCAAGACAACTGAAGACGTATTTTCACACAAATATTTGTACATGAATGATTCATAGCTGCATTATTCATAATAGCCAAAAATTAGAAAGAAGCCAAATGTCCATCAACTGATGAATGAATAAATACAACGTGGTATATCCATACAATGGAGTATTATTTGTCAATAACAAGAAATAAGGTACTAATACATGCTATATCATTATGCAAATGAAAGATGCCAGACACAAAAGGCTAAATACATGATTCCATTCATGTGAAATGTACAGAACAGGCAAATCCATAGAGAAAAAATGTATATTGATGATTGCCTAGGGCTGAGAGGGGATTGGAGAGAAATGGGGAGTGACAGCCAGTGGGTAAGGGGTTTCTCTTGGGGCTGACGAAAATGTTCTAAAATCAATGTGGCAATGGTTACACAACTTTGTAGATATACCAAAAACCATTGGATTATACAATTTTGTGGGTGAATTGTATGGTACGTGAATTATATCTCAGTAAAACTGTTAGCAAAAAATCTTCCACATGGTAAGGCACAGAGGCACAGGACCATAGTGTAGTCCAAGAACCTAAGCAGATTGGCATAACTATTACAGAATGGGAATGGATACATCTAGGAAGGCAGGTAAGGATCAGATCATAGAGGATCTGAGGGCAGCTTGGAGCAAGAAGAACATTTTAGGCATATTAATTCATATGTGGAGACTGGGTTTGAAGGAAAAGGATGCAAAGAGGATGGGTAGTTAAGACTGCTGCAGCAGATCCAATATTAGTTCACCAGGGCTGAGTCAGAATGATGGTGGCAGGGATGTAGAAAGGGAAGAGAGAATCCAAGAGATTTTAAAAAATATTTATTTATTTATGTATTTATTTAGGCAGGCTGTGCCAGGTCTTAGTCGCGGCACGTGGACTCTTAGTTGCAGCAGGCATGCGGGATCTAGTTCCCCGACTAGGGATCAAACCCGGGCCCCCTGCATTGGGAGCTTGGAGTCTTACTCACTGGACCACCAGGGAAGTCCCTCCAAAAGATTTTTATGAGGCCAAAATAATAGGATTTTGTGGGCAGGGAAGAAGGAAGGGAAGGATCTTTCTTACACATTCTTTTGTCCCCAGCAACTTAAAATGTCTGACACAAAACAGTGCCCAATAATGTTTAGTGAATTAATGAATGAATGAAGTGGATGGTTACAATTTCAGAGTTTCTGTTACCCGATAGAGAACTTTGGGACACAGCAAGGTATTTTGGGGGGTGAGCTCAGGACTGTAACATTTAGAGAAAGGATACTTTTCGTATGAGGGGAATGGCTATTTCAGGGAGAGAAAGAAAATAATGGTAAATCCAAAGGTACACTTCATCTCTCTCAGTTTTGCCTACGGCCAGCCTGCTGTGTGCCTGTGGGATTTTTTTTTAATGAAGAATTATAAAAAGCCAGTAAACTCCACCTAACTTTGGTGCCTTCAGGCTTTTGTACCCATTAGCCAAGTAGACAGAGTCTACTCCCACATGTAAGACAGAACACAGCATGCTTTACAATATGTATTGACCAGATAAATATTTTAATGAGGCTCAGTAACTAAGATACAACCACCAGAAACCACTTAGATAATTTTATTCATTTCCTCCTGGTCAGCTATGGCCCCCCTGCTCCACTATGATACCTCCTTAGATGCTCACACTGGAAGATCTAGCTTTCATATACTACAGCTTTGAGTTAAAAGTTGTGACCTAATTTCCAAGCAGAGCAGAAGAATCCTCTCTGGAGATGGATTACGTACAAGGAGATAAGGCGTTTATGTTTGTAATAACAGCATGCCTCCACAGGAGACTGTGCTCTATCTAATGATCGAAGAACAACTTTTGTTTGTGCATTTGCAGGGGTAGGGTGGGGAGGATTGCACATTTGCCTTATTCTGAGCCATCGTCAACCTATTGGCTATGACAAGGTGACTTCCTATGGACTTCCTTTCCCTGCTTCAGTAAGAGAAGCTTATGGATGAGTAATGGAAAATTCTGCATTTGCCTCGTATTTGAAGTATTGACAAGGTAGTCCTGGGTCTAAGCTTGTGGGTAGTACTTGGGCTTACTTATGACAAAAGGAAAGAATGCAAGGAGTATCTGGGGGTCTCCCTAGGGACCAGTTGCTAATTAAAGTGCTCGAAACCAAGCACGACAGTCAGGGACATTGTAGAAGAGGTGACTTTTGACCAGGTAAGCCTTCTGAAGAAAGATTTCTTCTTTCTTTTTCTATCAAATGGTCTTTAAAGTACCACCGGCAAACTTGGAATGTGAACCAGGGTGTGGATTTGAGTAGTAGTGAAAAATAATGTTGAGTCTTTTCCAGGGCTAAGGTTCTGGTTCAGGAACTTGTGACCATCTAGAAAGACCTGTCTGTCTCTCAGTGGAATCATCCTGTCCCCTTTGGGAAGTGAAACCCCATCTGGAGTGACTCTGCCCTCATTTGGGCTATTCATGTCTTTGGAGCTCCTGGGGTGTCCCCTGATGCGGCTCAACCCCTAAGGGTTGTGGTCTGAAGATGTTTTCACATTGAGTGTGCTCCTTGGACACCCCAAAAATTCAGCTGTACTTACTGCTATATACCCATCGTTTCTGAGCTAACACAGGGATCAAATTGGCAAATCAGACTTACAAGAATCACACATCTTACCCAGCCTCAAGCTTTACTGATAATTTCAAGGGTACAGGTAATGAGCACAGACAAAGCAATGGGAAGTCAGGGACTACCAGTGCAGCTCTCCTGGCCCTTTCTTGCCACGTTAAGACACATACCAGGTCAGATTTAACATATAAGATCTCTAAGCAATGTCAAAGTCATCACTTACAAGAAAAGAAAGCTACTTTGGTGATGGTATGTCTCCATTTTTTCTACTCTGATTGTTACATAACTTACATTTTCCAGGGAGCCGTGCCCCATAAATACGTATGTTCCAGGTTTGTTTACCACAAACAATGCCAGACAAACCAAGTACATCCTCCTCAGAGTATTCCATAGATAAAGACTGTCCTACTATTGGAGTGTTTGCTAGGAGGTCTGTCATTAGCATGTGTACAAGGAGATCTGACTGGCTCAATTTCTTTCCTTCCCAGACAGTAGTCCTTCAATAGAAGGAAAGGCTAGAGTGCACTCTTCTGCTTTCCTTCCCAGATTCCAAGGGACAGGAATGGGATGCAGAGTGTCTTCTGTGTCTGTTTATAGCTGCCCAGATTGTGGAAGGTCTGGGGCACTGGGGGAAATGCATGTTTTGAAGTTGGACATATAGACAAATGAAGCTCAAACCTCAGTACTTCCCCTTTCTGGGTTACGTTAAAGAAGTCATTACAGGGCTTCCCTGGTGGCACAGTGGTTGAGAGTCCGCCTGCTGATGCAGGGGACACGGGTTCGTGCCCCGGTCCGGGAAGATCCCACATGCCGTGGAGCGCCTGGGCCCGTGAGCCATGGCCGCTGAGCCTGCGCGTCCGGAGCCTGTGCTCCGCAAAGGGAGAGGCCACAACAGTGAGAGGCCCGCGTACCGCAAAAAAAAAAAAGAAGTCATTACAGCTCAGTCACTTTATCTGAGGACTGGGAATATTATCTACCTCACTGGTTTGTTGTTATACCTACATGAGTCTTTTTGTGTGAAAATACTTCTTAAACCATAACAAGCTATGTCCATGTACTGTATTATTGCTGTTGTCAGTGAGTGTCTGCAGTCCTTTCTGTTTGGGTGTTCATTTGTGGCCTGTGCCGAGGTTGGTGGCTCTGGACTCTGAGTGCAAAGCCTCTTAGTGGTTAATGCTCTGGGTCGGCATCATGGCGTCCTGGATGACAGGAATCCTTTGTTTTGAAAACCTAACCTGGATCCTGGATCTACTCTTATAACACCACATTTTTCATTATATTTCTTCTCACAGTGTGCAGTTATATATTTTATAGAAACAGTAACAGTTAACATCACTGAGCATTTACTACATGCTAAGTACTCTTCTGTGCACTTTAAATGTAATATCCCATTTAATCCTTCCAACAACCCAATGAGGTCATTATTTTTCCTTTTTAATAATAGATTTTAATGATTACAGAAATAAACTTGTAGTATGTGTTCAAAATGCTATGTTCTGTTTTGATCAATTAGTAATAGATTGTGAGAATTTTTCTGTTACAGTCACCATGGTTATCTTTTAAAAAGCTGTTGGACTTTTAGGCTGTCTCTAATTTTTCATAGGGATAAATAAAACTATAAAGGACATGTTTGTGCATAAAAATTGTCTTTTATCTAAATATGTCTTTTTTTTTACATAAATGTATTTATTTATTTTTGGCTGCATCGGGTCTTCGTCGCTGCGCGCGGGCTTTCTCTAGTTGCGGCGAGCGGGGGCTACTCTTCGTTGTGGTGCGCAGGCTTCTCATCGCGGTGGCTTCTCTTGTTGCGGAGCACGGGCTCTAGGCACATGGGCTTCAGCAGTTGTGGCACGCGGGCTCAGTAGTTGTGGCTCGCGGGCTCTAGAGCACAGGCTCAGTAATTGTGGTGCACGGGCTTAGTTGCTCTGAGGCATGTGAGATCCTCCTGGACCAGGGCTCGAACCCATGTCCCCTGCATTGGCAGGCGGATTCTTAACCACTGCGCCACCAGGGAAGCCCTAAATCTGTCTTTTAGCTTTGTTCCTATAGTTATTTCCCAACTTTTTATGGAACTGTTATGTACATGTAGAAGAGTTCACATGAATGTTCAGCCCAGTGAATTTTCACAAAGTGAGCACATTCGTGTAACCAGCAGACAAAGAAGAAACACAGTATTACCTGAACCCTGGAGTCCCCCTCATGTCTCCTTCAGGTAACCACTATCCTGACTTTTGACCCCATAGATTTCATTTTCCCTCTTTTTGAACTTTACGTAAATGGAGTCATACAGCGTGTACCCTTGTGTTTGGCTTCTTTCATTCAACATTCACCCACGTTGTGTGCAGTTACAGTTGGTTCATCTCAGAGAGGGTCGGTATTATTATTAATCCCACTTAATAGATGAGAAAACTGAGTCCCAGAGAGGTTAAGTGAACTTGCCTAGAATAGCAAGTGGCAGAGCTGGAATTTGAACCCGAGTAGTTTGAAGTCACTCTACTAACCATTATGTTATACTGCTCCTATTTATTTCATGTCCGCCTCCTCCACTATACTGTAAGCTGCAGTTTTTACTCAGCACCTAGCATTTAGCACATACCACATAATCCATAAATATTTCCTGAGTGGATGAATACGGATGAATGAATGAATATCAGATAGGGCTGCTTCTGCAATTCAGTGTTTTTGCCTAGGTTGCTAGAAGTGCGTGAGAAGGTTCTGTATCTTCCTTTCGTTCACCTTGATTATGGACTTCTCAGAGTCACTCCCACCACCTGTGGTCTCGGCCCCCTGTTATCCATTCTGCAGCAGACCCCTGTTGAAGAGAGATTTGCTTCTGTGTCTAGAGCTTGGAGAGTTCCTGGGCCTCATCTTGTCTTCCCACATGAGGGAGACTCAAGGGTAGTACCACTTGAGAGCTGCTCTGGGTGTTGGAATGACCCCTCTACAAATTCCTGCCTCTACAAGTCCCAGCGCAGTTAGAAATGATTATTGCCCTTTTTTTTCAGTACGCGGGCCTCTCACTGTTGTGGCCTCTCCCGTTGCGGAGCACAGGCTCCGGGCGCACAGGCTCAGCGGCCATGGCTCACGGGCCCAGCCGCTCCGCGGCATGTGGGATCTTCCAGGACCGGGGCACGAACCCGTGTCCCCTGCATCGGCAGGCGGACTCTCAACCACTGCGCCACCAGGGGAGCCCGATTATTGCACTTTTAACCCTAAACTTCCTGTGCAGAATTTCGACGCCCATGGACAGCTGGTCTCCTGAAATTCACAATAACTGTTTTGGTCTGGTTTTCTCTTTCTTTGTCTATCAGTAAATCTTGTCCGTATAATATCCTTGAGGCGGGGACATTTAGAAACTGCTTTCAGCTCTATTCCATCCAAAACAATGTGAGGTTGACCGTAGGGTTTGTACATCCCAAGCTTGATCAGGATGAGTGGTAAGACTTCAAGGAACAGCCTACCCTCTCCTCTGAAAATTGCCTTCAGAGAAATTGTTTTAAACCAACTGTCTTAAAGCCCATAAATGATCACTAGGGAATTTCCAAAACCAAGAGAAGGGGTCACTTTCTCCAATATCAGATTTCTTCCAGCACTCTGAAGCCTGGTGCTATAAAATAATAATAAAAAAATAAATATAGCAACAATTCTTTGTATTATTGGAGAACACTTTTTCTTAGAACATTTTAGCCATTATTGTGACAATTCTGTGTACTGGGCAGAAGTAAACTACTTAGATGGAGAAAACCATCCCAAGAGTTAATGCCCATCTAGTGGTCTTATTCTCAATGTTTTCTCCTTATTAGACGAACACTATATTCAAAACAGGAAATACATATTTTGAAGAACATACTTGAGAGTATTAAAAGAAAGCTGATTATTTGCACTTCTTATGGTCTAGGATGGGGGTTAGCAAACTTTCTCTCTGAAGGACCAGATAGTAAATATTTTAGGCTTTGAGGCCCATACAATCTCTGTCACAACTATCCTAGCCTGCCCTTCTAGTGTAAAAGCAGCTGTAAACAATATATAAATGGATGGGCATGGCTGCGTTCCAATAAAACTTTATTTACAAAAGCAAGGGCAAGCTGTATTTAGCCCCCGGGCCATAATTTGCTGATCCCTTGTCTGGGAGATCTGACAGAAAAAATTAATCCAGGGAGCAAAATCTTTGTGAAACTTAAGTGGAGAAGTAGCTATCTTCCTTAAGATTGATAAATCTTTTATAGAAATATTTATGTTGTCCGTGGTGCCCTAAATAAAACAGTTGAACGTGATAAAGAATGATTTCAAATGAGGATATGTGCGGAAAAGAGTTCACATAGCAGGCCTGACTGCAGTCCTTTGGAAAGCCTGCTTAGGTTGCCTGCTAAAGACCTGCTTAGGCTGGCTGTTGAATGGCATCTGGAAACTTCGATTGTGGAGAGAGTTCCCACTCTTAGCTGATAAGACTAGCTCACTGTGCCTGCACTGTACGAACAACATGGTTTATGCTGAACACCTGCTTTCCTTCCAAGAATCGAGAATTTTTATACCTGCTAGGCAGAGGCTGCCTGTGTGACCAGCCTCCAGTTAAAAAACCAGCTTCCAATAAAAAAAAGTTCTGTGAGTTCTAGTGAATAATCAAACCTAGGGGTGGTCTTGGGTACCTCCCAACACAGATACATTCTTTTCTACCTTGTCCACTTAATATATTCTCCCTTCAGATATGAATCATTGTTAAAGAAAAGTATATTCCAGACCCTCAGGATAGGTATAGGGCCCACTGGAGGAGAGAGATTGGATTCCACTCCACATATGGCATGGGCAAGTGGGAATTTATAGCCAAGGAGCAGGGTGGAAGGTCAGTGGATAGAAAATTACTAAGAGAAAACATCAGGGGTAAGGGTGGGGGGGGGGGTTCTAGCTCAACTGACCTAATAGGATTCTTTACTGAAAACAAGGCAGGGTGGTCAGACATTACCTGGGGGATGGTGGAGGATGAGGAACCTGATCATATATTGAGGGCGATCCGATATCCAGGGGAGGGAGTTCTGGTTAAACTGATTGAGCAGGGTTCTTGCCAAAAATAGGTTCTACAAGAAAGTGTGCAGATGGGCCTAGGAGAAGGTTCAAGAGCCTGACTGAAGTTTGGTCAAGCGAAGAATGTCTGTCACCATCAACTTTTAATTATGGAGATGTTCCTGGTCACAGTGACAAACCCTGGGTTTAGCAAAGTAGGAGGTTTGCAGAATCCTGAGCCACGAGGGTATGAGAAATTGCAAGGCAGTGCGTGGTCAGGGCCCCACTAAAAGGAACCGAGCAGCTACTTACTGGAAAACTGGTCCAAATCAGCAGAAAAATGGCTTCATGATGCAACTGTGACTTTTTGCAGCCTATGTATAACTCAACTGCATATCTGGGGTCAACATAACAGACTTGATGGGTAAACACAGTTCCTAAAAACCACAACCAGACTTGGGGTTCCGTAAATGGCCTGTGCCCGGCTTCATTACAATGAACCAATCTTGAACTGACAAACTTGGTCTTGTTCAACCAGTCATCCTTTATGAAACTTTCTCGGTTTGATTTTTATAAGTCCCGCCCTTGCTTTTGGTCTGAGAGGGTCTCCGTGGGAGCTGTACTCCCTTGTGTAGTCCCTAAATATAAGTAAATCCTCAATACTTTAATTGTCTCTGAATTATTATTTGATAGTTAGTTTGAAGACTCCATCCCATAGGACTTAATCCTGCTGTGTTCGATCAGGTTTCCCCTCTCTTGTTCAGAAGTAAATTCACCTTAATACTATGTCTCAGAACTTCCCTGGCGATCTAGCGGTTAAGACTCCACACTTCCAGTGCAGGGGGCGCGGGTCCAATCCCTGGTCGGGGAACTAAGATCCCACATGCCGCATGGTGTGGCAAAAAAAAACTATGTCTCAAAGTCTTTATATTTCCTTTATCATCAATTACGTCAAAGGTTGGGTACAGGGAAGCCTGGGATGATCTGAATCATGCAGATATCACTGACTGGAAAAATCAAGGAAACCACCAAGATGAACACATACAACAAAAGAGAGGAAGACGAAATCCAAAACTTGTGAAAAAAACCTAAAGTTGTTCTTTTCCACATCTTAAGATAAAAGCTGTTTCTCTAGGACCCAAGAAAATATTGCAGGGAGAGAGAAACTTTTCCTATATGCTTTTATGTTCAGTAGCTGGGGCCTGCTAATTAAACTGACAATAGACATTGACAGGAGAAAAGGTTTATTACATATGCACATGAGGGCCTCACAGAAAAGGAAGTAAAGACCCCAGCAGGCACTTAGATCCAGGGGCTTATATTCCATTTTAACAAGGGGTGATAAGTTTGTGGAGAAGTGATAAGACAAAGAACAAGGGGTTTGGGATTCCAGGGGCAGTAAATTGTGGGCAGGTAAAATATATGGGAGAAACAAGTGGAAGATAAAAGCTGTTCAGTAAGGTTTGTTATGCGGACCCATCTCGGGACTGAGGTTCTGTGTCAGGTGATAATGGTGGTTTTCCTCTTCCTGGTGTGGGAGAGGGGAGTGGGAACACTTTTACAAGGAGAAATTTGTGCTCTGCTTCTAGGCAGATAGGAAGAGGGCAGAGAGTTCTTTCTGCATTTGTTGCTTCTTAACTGCCTTTAGCTCAAAATAATCCTTATGTCAAGGTGGCATATTTAGGGGTGGCATTTTCTTTTTATTTTTAATATTTATTTATTTGGCTGTGCCAGGTCTTAGTTGTGGCACGCGGGATTTTTAGTTGCAGAATGCGAACTCTTAGTTGCGGCCTGTGGGATCTAGGTCCCTGACCAGGGATGGAACCTGGGCCCCCTGCATTGGGAGTGCAGAGTCTTAGCCGCTGGGCCACCAAGGAAGTCCCACAGATGTGGCATTTTCTGATCCCCTTCTGCTTATGAATTAGTTGTAGGTCTTCACTCCTGGAAGGCGATTTAAATTGTAGTTTTACGTTTATGCCTCTTAAAATAAATGGTCCTTAACTTAAAACCCCCTTTCTAAAAAACCAGATGACATTCCCCATCTCCCCCTCCCCAACGTATTTGCTTGGCAAAGGTCTCGAGCACCCCACCCAAACCCACTTTTCTTTATGTTGGCTCTGCTCCCCCCAGCCCTTTTATACTCAGTCTTCAGATTTCACATCCCTCCCCTCAAAACTTGCCCTGTCCTCCAAATGGTTGGAGCTTCACAAAGGGTTTGAGAGCCCAGGAGATAGCATAAATTCCTTACAGTAAAACAGTAGATTTTAATGGAAAAAATGTTATTTTCTGGGGTCTGAAAAGCAACCACAGGCCTCTCCTTTGTGAGGCAAAAGCAATTTAAGATTCCAATTAAAGACCTTTCTAGTCCATGAACAGATGCATGGATAAAGAAGTTGTGGTATATATATGCACAATGGGATATTATTCAGCCGTGAACAAGAATGAAATCCTGCCATTTGCGACAACATGGTTGGAACTGGAGGGTATTATGCTAGGTGAAATAAGCCAGACAGAGAAAGACAAATACTGTATGATTTCACTTATATGTGGAATCTAAAACAAACAACAAACAAACAACCCTAAACTCATAGAAAAAGATATCAAATATGTGGTTACCAGAGTGGGGGATGAGGGGAGGGGGAGTTGGAGGAAGGTGGTCAAGAGGTACAAACTTGCGGTTACAAGGTAGATAAGTACTAGGGATGTAAGGTACAACCTGATGGCTATAGTTAACACTGCTGTGTGGTATATAGGAAAGTTGTTAAGAGTAAACCCTAAGGGTTCTTAACATAAAGTAAAAAACCTTTTCTTCCTTTTTCTTTTTTTCTTTTGTACCTATTTGAGATGATGGATGTTAACTAAAATTATTGTCGTATGGACCCTGTTCAGGCCCTATCCTGGGTCAAGGCTCTCTGCTTCGGCAGGGGAGGGTTCTTTTTCCGCTCAGGTTAGAGCAGCCGAGTAATAACAAAACTGAGCTGAGCTCGACTCAGCACAAGCTTTATTCAGTGGCCAAAGAATGGAGAAGGGGAACTAAGTTCACAGGTCATCTTCTTGCCCACCTGGTGAGAGGGATTTAATTTTAAAGAGTGAAGACACAGGGAGGAGGAGTGAGGCCAGTGGTGGGGAGGCATATGCATTAGTCTACTGGGGAAGGGGCAGGGCTTTTTCCGAGGGAGTGGGTGCCACTCCCTTTGTATCCTTTTTTGATCCTTAATGTCTGGTCATGGCCACCAGTAGGCATATCATTTAAATACGCTAATGTAGTAAAATCAGCAAATAATGAGACTCAGGGTCTGTTGGAGGTCAGATTCGTTGCTGTCTTGGTCCCAGCTGGTTCCATCTCGTTGTGTTTTTTGTTTGTTTGTTTTTGTAGCTTCCTTTCTTATCTCTGGACCCTTTAATTTAAAGATTATGTTAACTCCTGCTAAAGGCAGTGGTTGGTGGGTTTTGAGCAAAGACCTGGACAGCTCTGGCAATAATTTCACAATATATGTGAATCAAATCACTGTGCTATATACCTTAAACATATACAGTGCTGTATGTTGATTATATCTCGATAGAACTGGGTAGGGGAGGAAAGAGTTTACACTCTGCAAGCACCAAAAACAAAAAACAAAAAAGGACCTTTCCTTTGTAAAATGTTTCCACTGTTGTCACCCTACCCTACCACTTTACCACAAAGTACTTCTGGGTCTACCTGGATTTTGTTTAGAGCTGCCTTGAGTCACTTATGTAAATGGAAGAACCTAACCCTCAATCCTAATCCCAGGGCTTTCCTCTAGTTAGGAATTGACTACATTATTTTGATGCCTCGTTTCTTTTTACTTATTCAACATGTAAGAAATGTTTATTGATCACCTAACTGTGGTACAGTCATTAGAGATGCAGAGGTGAACAAGAAATAGTCCCTGTCTTTGAGATGCTTCCAATATAGGGACAAAAAAAAGCAAGCAATTTTGACAGTATGTACACTAATGGGGTAATTCAGTCACGTTATAAGAACACACTAGAGGAGCGCTCATCTCAATATTAGGCACTGCTAAACAGTCTGAAGCAGAGAAACTTGCTTTGTTTCCATTTTTCAAAATCACTGTCATGAAGACCTCTATATTTGGCTGACCTGATCCATTGTATTCTAGTACATCATAGATGACTTCTTCCATGACTCCTAGACCAGTGAATAATGGTGGATGCAGTAGTTCACGGAGGCTTCTTTGTTCTCAGAGTTCCCCTCATTCTACTCATCCTTTCTCCTTGCCATAGATGATTGCATCGAGGATTGAAACTCCTTAGTAACAGCCAATCCTACTTTCTCTCCTGAGAATTTGAAAAAATGTTTACAGAGATTAAAGACAGAAGATGCCTGACTTGACCGAAGCAGTGGTTCTCAGCTTCGAGCATGCCTCAGAATTCCTGGAGGGCTTCCAACCCCAGAGCTTCTGATTCACTAGGTGTCAGGCGGGGGTCAGAGCATTTGTGCTTCTAACCAGTTCCCAGATGCTGCTGCTGGTGGTCCTGGCACCATAGTTTGAGAATCACTGGACCAGAGAAAAGAGACGTTTTTTGTCAAAGCCCCTGTGGAGTCGTTGTATTACTAAAAATGGCTCTCAGCGTAGATGGCTTGTTCTTTCACAACAGCACGCGATGGACTTACTTCCTATGTATGGTTGGCAACCGGGCAGGAGGTAGAAGAAGGGAAGAGAATCAGCTTGGCCAATTATAGAATCTAATTTTGGGTAGAGCACCTCTTTTCAAGTTGTATTGCTTTGGGGAAAGTTTGTCCTCTTTAATCGGATTTAACTTTGTTGCTGAGAATGATTTTTTTGTCCTTGGGACAGATGTTTATTTTGCCCAGCATTTACCCACTGGGGACTGGAGCGGTAAAGTGGCGCAGTTTCATCCCACACTGTTGGGGAGAGAACTCAAAAGGATTTGACTTATCACACCAGAGACCCTGGGCTGTCCTGCTGCACTTTGGGAATGTACTGCCTGAGAATTATGGAGCCTTTGACTACACTTAAAAATGGGTAGAAAGGTGCTGCTTTAGGTTGGTTCCCGAGAAGAAGACCCTGAGGTGAGGATTCGTATGAGAGTGGTTTTTTTAAAGTAAGTGCTTCCAGGGAGACCTTTAAAGGGGTGAGAGAAGCGGGGGACTGGGAAGGGGAGGAACCCTGAGGGTGTGATCTCAGGTGAAGAGCCAGCCTCAGCCTGACCCTGCTGGGGAGCTCTGGAGTATGTCACGCCTCTGAGTTTGTCCCAACTTCAGGCCAGGGAGCGGGGCTTTCACATTCCTGTGCCTGCCTGTCCCTGGCTCTTTAAAGCAGATCAAAGAGTCTCAACTTTAGACCATTAGAAGCAAAAGCACACAGAAGCCTGGAGAGGAGCCTGGATGGGGCCCAAAGAGTGCCCACCACAGAAGATGATCAACCCAGCACAGTGCTAACCCCTGAGGAGAGTGAGTGGAATTTTCCTGTAATGGAGTGAAAACTGTACACTGAACACATTTGAAGAAGGGGGCTCCTTCTCTCTCTCTGGAAGGGTCAGAGGAGAGTGGGCCTGGCAGCAAGGCCGAGAACTGGGATGTCCCGTCACAAGGACCCCACCCTCCTCAATGAAGTGTTTAATGTCCTTTGTTCTTTTCCTTTGCACTATGAGAGAATTCATATTTAGCATCCAGTTAAAAAGTACTTTCTACCCTGTAATACCAATAAGTTATCCCCAACTGGTCAGTAAAGTCTTAAACACATTCTCACCTGCCGTCGTGGGGGAATGGAGGGCAGGCCACCATAGAGCATGTGGCCCACCCTCCGTGCTCCATGACAGCATCGTTACAGGGGAGGGAAAGGCTGCCTGGGGTGGCCCCGAGCAGGAGCTCGCAAAGCAGAAAAGGAGGTGCCGACTGAATGACTCTGGAGCAGTCAGATGACAAACCCCTTTTTCTCCAAACGTAATAGAAAAGAACATCACATTTGAAGAGAGTAGGGAGGAGTTAAGGCTTGGGTTACACTTAGAGTTTAAGTGTCACACCGGATGTGAGAGGTTCTTACAAGAGACGATACCTTCATACCTTGGCCTTGTAGACACTAGATTGTTATCAAAATGGCGATGGCACAAGGCATTGACTCTCTGAGACAGATGAACAGATAACGAACGAAATTTCCAGAAAAATGTAGGCCGGGAGTCATATCTAGCTTTTATATATGACAAAACTAAAATTATAGTTGGGGTTATCATCTTTTCTTAGTAATGCATTTCAACTGTAATTTAGTATTAGACAGTGTTATATATTTAGTAACATTAGTCAGCCATATTAAAATGGATCTGATGACAATTTTTTTTCTTTTAAAAATATATTAAGTTTTTACTCTTCAAAATGTAGGATGACTAAGTCGGAGGTACTTTGTCTATAGGGACTTCTTTGGGTAAGGTAATGTGGTGACCTTGAATATACACATAATTTTAATATATACATGTATTATATAAATATTAACATTATATATACCAAAACCTGTTACCAAAAATTAACATTATATATATACCAAAACCTATTAAATAGCATTAAATATGCTATTTAAATAATATTTAAATATGGAGTTTTAGCATTTATAAAATTGTAAAATATATACACATATATATATATACAAATATATTTTTATTCTTCTGAGCACCAAGCATACTTTCCATTTTCTGAGCTATATTTGGTAATTCTTGTAAAAACATGCAATCTATGGACTGGCTTAGGGATTAGAGCGTTGCGGATAATGAAAAAGGTTTTTTTTTTAATTAATTTTTTATTGGAGTCTAGTTGATTTACAATGTTGTATTAGTCTCTGCTCTACAGCAGTGTGAGTCAGTCATACATGTACATCTATACACTCTTTTTTAGATTCTATTCCCATATAGGTCATTACAGAGTATTGAACAGAGTTCCCCATGCTATACGGTAGGTTCCCATGAGAAAGGTTTTGGTTTTAGCCCTTGTCCTTGGAAAGGCTTCCAAGTGGTAGCAGGAGCCCACTTTCTGACCTCAGCAGGTATGGTATAGTGGATGTAACTGAGTTTTTTTTGGGGGGGAGGGGTTTTTTGCGGTATGCGGGCCTCTCACTGCTGTGGCCTCTCCCGTTGCGGAGCACAGGCTCCGGACGTGCAGGCTCAGTGGTCATGGCTCACGGGCCCAGCCGCTCCGCGGCATGTGGAATCTTCCCGGACTGGGGCACGAACCCGTGTCCCCTGCCTCGGTAGGCGGACTCTCAACCACTGCGCCACCAGGGAAGCCCTGTAACTGAGTTTTTGTATGATGATGCCGATCTTGCTTTGCTTCCAGATCCTGATCCTGAATGTTGTTTTCATTATAAGTCTCCTGGGAATGAATACATTTTGGATCTGCTCATTTTCTTGTGATGTTCCCCTTTCCAGTGTCTTGAAGTTCTGCTAATTGAGGCTCTGATGGACTGTAAGCCTCACCTGAATAAATGCTTCACCTTGGGAAGAATTAGAAATAGGGAAAAAAAATAGATGCTATGATTCCTAAAGTCCTTGCTAGATAGAGTATCTGCCATTTTCCATATAAATGTTAGGAAGCCCAAAGGCTTCTAGGCAGCACATTTTAATTTCAGGGGAAAGATAAAGTTTGTCTTCTAGGAAAAACCATATATATTCCTGGATTTGCTCTAATTATTTGAGCTTTGACGAGTTTTAAAACCTTCTGGGTCTCTATTTCCTCATCTGTAAAACTGAGACTATAGTAGGCTTTGAGAGATTAAGGCATGCAGACACTCCGTACACGGCGAGCACTCAATAACTGTTAGCCATTGTAATTCTATAAAGCTAAACAGAGCTAAAGAACAGGTGATCTCTGTTTACATTAAAAACTCAGTTTACATAATCTAGGTTTACGTCATGGGGTTATCCCTGTCTCTGGTTACACCCAGGGCAGGGAGCTGGATTTGTTGAGTGTAAACTGTGAACTGAGGTCAGAAAGGGGTTGGCAGTGTATGTGCTGAGAAAGTGACCAGGCCAAAAGGCCTGCAGAAATGGAACATTCCCCTGCGGTCCTCTGAGAGGAAAATGGGGAGCTGGTGGCCTCTTCCTCCACGATGCAATCAGCAGTGGCCTGGGAGAAGCACACTTGGAAACAACCCCGTTAGCAAAATATGCCTCTTGGTTTTGGTTTTTTCTGGTTTCAGAGCCTGAGTTCCTACCACTATATTGTTCTGGTTGGGTTCGTTCTGCGTTCCCCAAAGACGCTAAGCCTCTTACTTGTTTCTGACATTTGGGATCTTGGAAACAAAGCATTTTATAAAATTAAAGGATGACAGTAGATGTTCTGGGAAAGGCTGCATGCATCTTTTTCGTACATCTTTTTTCCCCCTCGATTTTAATCAGATATTAGACAACCAGGTGGTACTCTTGTTAGAGAAGCATGAGGTTCTACAAACCTGGATTCAGTAAACTACAGGCAGCAGTATACAGGTCTTCACGATTTCTCAACACTGTCTATCACATAAAACATATATTCATTTTCTAGTGCTGCTATAATAAATTACCACAAATGTAGTGGCTTAAAACAACACAAATGTATAATCTTATATTTCTGGAATGCAGAAGTCTGAAATCGATCTCACTAAGAAAAAATTCAGGTGTTGACAAAGCTGCATTCCTTTTTGGAGACTCTAGGGAGGATTTGTTTCCTGGCCTTTTCCAGCTCCTAGAGGCCATCTGCATTCCTTGGCTTATAGCTCTTTCTTCCATCTTCAAGGCCAGCAGCGAAGCGTCTTTCAATCTCCTCTCTCTCTCTCTCTCTCTCTCTCTCTGACTTTCCTCCCTCCCTCCTTCCCCTAGAAGGACCCATGTGATTATATTGGGCCCACCCAGAGGGTCAAGGATACTATCCTCATCTCAGGCTCCATAGCTTAATCATACCCTCAAAGTCTCTTTTGCACTGGAAGGTAACATAGTCACTGGTTCCAAAGAGTAGGATTGGACATCTCTGGGGGGGCGCATTATTCTGTCTACTGTGAGTACCTAGCAAGGCATTGTAGCTATGCCGTAGGTAAGCAGTAGTGAGCAAAAATAGCAGTCCCTGCTCTTGTGGCAGTTAAGGGTCTAAAGAAGGCCACCATTCCCCAACTTGCTACAGTCTTGACCCCCCCAAAAGATTGTGAATTATATGTGATACCATATAAGTTGCCACAAGCCACTCAATCTCTTAAAGCTAGCGATTCTGAGTCAAATTCAACTTTCCCTGTTTTCAACTCCTATAACCAATTACTTATCAAGCCCTGCTCAATCTACCTGAGAAGTGATTCAAGTATTTCCTTCACATCTTCACTAACATTGACCTCATCAGTTGCCACTGGGATATTGCAGTCACTTCCAAACCTGTTTTTCCTGCCATCAGTCTCACCCTATTCCAGTCCATTGTCCTCACCATGGGGCCCCACTGTCTTAAAGAAATAAAAGAAAAGGCAATCGGAAGGGTGGTGGTGAGGCAAAAAATGGCTAACCGTTAATGAGTTCTCACTATGTCCCAGGCATTTTTCTACGGATATGGTGTATATGGGTTATGTCACTTAAACTTCAAAACAATTAAACGAAGTAGCCATCATCATCATCAACAACCCAATTTATAAATGAAGAAACAGGGGCACAAGAGAATCAAGTAACTTGCTCAAGGGCACACAGATAATTAGTGGAACTACAGTTTAGACCTGACAATCTGTAGAAATTGGCAAGATGATTCTAAAATGTATGAAAAGACAAAAGGACTAGGATTGCCAAAATTACTGTGCAAAAGAAGAACAAAGTTGGAGCTTTATCACTACCTGGTGTCAAAATTTATTATAAAGCTACCGTAATTAAGACACAGTGGTATTGGCACAGAGATAGACAGATAGATCAGTGGACCAGAATTGACAGTTCAGAAACAGGGCTTCACATATATGGTCAATTGATTTTTTGCAAAGGTGGGAAGGCAGTTCAACGGTGAAAGGACAATCTCTTCAACAAATGATACTGGGACGCTTGGACATCCATATGTAAAAAATGAACCTTGACTTATACCTGACACCTTATACAAAAATGAACTCAAAGTGGATAATAAACCTAAATATAAAGCTTACTGCTATAAAATATCTAGAAGAAAATACGAGAATACCCTTTTTAAAAACTAAAATATTTATTTGGTTGCCTGGGGTCTTAGGTGTGGCAGGCGAGCTCCTTAGTTGTGGCATGCGAACTCAAGTTGCAGTATGCACGTGGGATCTAGTTCCCTGACCAGGGATCAAACCTGGGCCCCCTGTATTAGGAGCACAGAGTCTTATCCACTGCACCACCAGGGAAGTCCCAGGAGAATAGCTTTGTGACCTTGGGTTAGGCAAAGATTACTTAGATCTGATACAGAAAGCATAACCTAGAAAAGAAAAAAGTGATCAATTGGACTTCGTAAAAATTAAGAAATTCTGCTCTTCAAAAGGCACTGTTAGGAGAATGAAAAGACAGGCTACAGACTGGGAGAAAATGTTTGCAAAACACGTAGCTCCTAAACGACTTGTATCCAGATCGTATAAGGACTCTCAAACCTCAATGATAAGAAAACAACCCAATAAAGAATAGGCAAACTATTTGAAGAAACACATCAACAAACATGTAAATGGAAATAAGCTCAGGAAATGGTACTCAGTATCACTAGTCATTAGGGAAATGGAAGCTAAAACCACAATGAAATACACTAGACACCTATTAGAATGCTTTTAAACAAAACGAACTTGTCAATACCAAGTGCTGGCAAGGATGTGGCCGAGACTCTAAACATTGCTGTTGGGGACACAAAATGGTACAACCACTTTAAAAGCCAGTTTGACTGTTTCTTATAAAGTTAAATGCACACTTACCACGTGACCCAACATTGCCATGCCTGGATATTCACGCAAGTGAAATGAAAACTTATGTTCACAGGAAATCTTATTTGCAAATGTTTACACTGACTTTGTTCATAATCACCCCAAAGTGGAAACGACCAGAATATCTTTTAACTGTTAAATGGGTAAGCAAACGCTGGTACCACCACACGATGGAATACTATGCAGCAATAAGAAGGAACAAACTAATAATAAAAGAAACAACATGGATGAGCCTTAAATGTAGGTATGTTAAGGAAGCCGGTTCCCAAAGCTATGTGACTTATGACTCTATTTATGTGACATTCTGGAAAAGGTGATATATAGGCACAAAAACATTGATGGTTGCTAGGAACTCTGGGTGAGGGAGGAATTGACTCCAAATATGGACGAGGGAATTTTTTTGCATGACGGAACAGTTGCATGACAGCTGCATGGTTGACAAAATTTTTCAAAACTCCCGGAACTGTACACTGAAAATGGTAACTGTTACTCTATGTATATTATAACTAAAACAAATTTCATGCTCCACTCAGTGAATGTGTAACAAACCAGTTGACTACTGTAAATTAGGTTGATTATCTTGTAATTAATTCAGTTCTCTCCCTCCTCTAGCATGTCTTTTCTGGCCATGGGTTTTCTCAGCATGTGCATCTCTGTCGAGCTGCTGTAGGGGACGGCAGCAGTTGGACTCCTTAGAATCAGCCAGCGTGCTCGTTGATGTGCTCAGAAGGCTCCAAAGATGGTGTGCACTGAGAACATTTTCCAAAAACCTCGTGCTGTGGAAAGAGCAGGCAATTAGGGAGCTCAAGTGCAGGGGGTGCTGAGCCATGGTAAGCACTGTCTGGCCAGCTAAAGCTCACCGGAATACACGCACAGCCAGGGACAGAGCCTCACCCAGCGCACGTGTGGCCAGACTGCCTTGGGGGTCCTCCCGGGGAAGAGTAAGGCGTGGGCCACACTCTCCACTGTTGGCATCGTGGGCTGTAGTAGCTGACAAAAACCTCACGTGACATCGCCCCGTTCACTTGGATGGAGTACAATTTCACGTCTCCACACGCCCACCTATATTACGGAGCACACTGTCTCCATCACCGAGAGCGAATGGCCGCATTCTTCCATGGCTCTTCAGCCACAGGTGTAGCCCATGCTGCCGGGGCCCTGCCCATCTCCCCGAGGTACTTGCCATCCTGTACACGAGGACTGAGTATCACTGCAGGCACTCCTGACGCTCTCTCTGAGGGCACCCAGGCCACAGGAGCATGGGTGGCTCTCACATGTGGCAACCCAGAGTGATGGGAAATAATGCCCTCAGGACTGTCGTCAGTCAAATGAGAGAGAGGAGTGGATGGAGAAACAGCCCAGCTTCCTTGCCTCTAGGGTAGAACAACCTGAGCTTGCTCCGTACTGTCTCCCAAAGGGCCCCAGCAGGGACCAGTTGTCCACAGCGGCCTTCTGCTCATGACTCTGCCTTTGATCACCTTCTTCCCCATCCCTGACTGAGCTGCCCTTCCCCTGACCGGTGTCTCTCGGGATGAGCTCCCAAATAAACTCCTTGCACGCGAATCCTCTTGTCAGGGTTTGCTTCTGGGGAGCCCAACCGAAGCCACAGTCAGGACCACAACTGAGCATCTCGCCCATCCCATGACAGAGTGGGCAGATGCACCTCTCTACTGAGAGGGGGGTGCCCGGGGATGTCAGCTTAGGGGCTGCATTTGGATCAAGCTCATGGCTTACAGAGCAGGGTAGTGGAGGGGTTCCTCACCAGGGGGATGATTTTGCCCCCGCAAGGCCTCTTGGGCAATATCTAGAGCCATTCTGGGTTACCACAACGGGGGATGAGTGCTGTTGGCGTCTAGTGGGGAAGGCCAGGGGTGCTGCTAAACACCCTACGGTGCACGGGAACACGCCCCCTCACAAATGTCACTAGTGCCGAGGCTCAGACGCCCTGGCGCACTACAGCACGTCGCTCAGAAGACCCGGCTCGGGACGCCTTTCTCACCGCTAAAGAGGGGATGAAATGTTTCTTCACACGAGTCTTGAAGTAAAGTAACTAGAGCAGGGGGTCAATCGTTCCTTCGTTCTTGTGCCAACTTTGTGCCAAGTGATGACCAAGTTGGTGACCAGACAAAGACGGAAAAGGCATCGTGTCTGCCCTCAGAGGATCCAGAGGCTGGGTGTGGAGAACGGTGCAAACACACGCTCGATTCCCTTCCGATGCGAAGCCTGGCTCTGATACGGCGTGTGGTACGTGTGCTTTGGCAGAACAGCAGAGACAAGGAGGCGAGCTCCTTGGAAGTCAGGAAGGGATATTTGAGGTGATGGGTGGAGATTGGCAGGTGACTAAGCGGAGAGGGCACAGAGCCCTGAAGGGGTGGGCCTGTCGGTGCCCGGTGACTATGCTCAGAGCACAGAAAGCAAAGGAAAGAGAGGAGAGGAAAGAGGTGGGGAGCAGACAGGCGCCAGGTGGTGAGGGGCCTTGTCTGCAGGGCTGGGGCAAGGTGAGCAAGCCAGGCACCCAGGGCGCCGGCCCTGTTGGGACCTGCACAAGCCGAGGGTGGCTGTCTCCTTGCACCCTACACCCTGGCTCCTGCTTGCCTCAGCCTAGCCCCAGCCCTCCTCCTCTGTCATGCTGAGAAGCTACCGGGCCTGGTGTGCAGGCTGGGAGCAGCCCCCAGAAATCCTGGGCTTTACTTTTTAGAAGGATAACCTGACTCCAACACAGGTCCACTGTGCCACTTCCCCTCCAACAGAATCTACCTCAGATCCCCAAGAAAGCAGAGCTTTCCCTTTCTAATTAGCCTCTCCACCTAAAGGGAATACTGTCCCAGACTGGTACTTTTCCAGACCCAACACACAGCAAATTCCTGAGGACAGAAGGTGAAGGGGATCATGGTTGGGGAGAAGCCTGCAAGAGGCCGGCAGGCAGCTAAGTTCATCTGTTCAAGTTGGAAGGATAGGCAGTGCTTTGAGTGAGGGTCAGAGCTCCTGTTCACCTCATTCAGTTGGGCTTGATTAAAGTTGGCTATTTGGATGACTGGATAGCAAACTATGGTTTAACTATCCAGTCTTACGCTTAGCCTAAAGGTGGGCATGTGGAGGGGAAAAGAGAGAGACAGGGAAGGATGCTTTTAAGGAGCTAAGAAACTAAACCGATTTCAAGCCCCCCCGAGGCATCCACAAGTATTCACATTGGCCTTTCATATCCGCGGGTTCCGCATTTGCGGTTTCAACCCACCACGGATCAAATATAATAGATCTGCAGAGGGAGAACCAGGGATGGGGACATGGAGGGCCTACTGTAAGGACTTGAGCATCTGAGGTTTTTAGCATCTGGGGGGGGGCGGGGGGGTGTCCTGGAACCAATCACCCGCTGATACCGAGGGACGACTGTATACATTTGCCCAAAGACAACTGATATGCCAGGAGAAAATTATTCTTGTCTATTGCTGAACGAGGGACATGTTTAAGGAACTCTTAGTCAAGGAGTTTTTAATCCTATTTCAGTAGACTGTATCTACTGTAATATGTAATTATCATAATTGCTATTGGTTAGAAAAACACATCGATTTTATAGTAGTCTGTAATTCAGGAATTTCACCAGTTTATCTTGGATTCTTCTCATTTGTGACTTCACTATGAATATTGTAGTATCATTATGTCTACACCTAAACATCAAGAGATTCTTGAAAACAGAAAACAAAGAAAACCTGTCCAAAAAGGCTGGCAGATTGCAAGGCAACAATATTAATGGAAAACAATGGCCCATAGATTACCTAGGACTCAATCATACCACTCCAAACCACCACTAGGACTGTAGCTATGGTCTACAGTTAGGGTAACCATTTAAACTGTACGCCGTCACCTGGAACAACAGTTCTCAACCCTATCAGATGCAAACCACCTTTTAAAACAAACAATCCTGAATGGAATTCTTAGACGATATAAGGTACCTACCACACACTTTGAAAAAGACTATAAAGCCCTTTCTGAAATACCTAGAGAAATAAAAGGTAAGTACTTCTGTAAAAGAATGTCATGTTACGTGCACATCTCTATGAACACCATTAGGCAGGAGATCACTGGAAGAATCAATGAAGAATTCTGATGCACCAAATACAGCGAGCCTGCATGTAGGCAAGAGCTATGTATGGGGACTCTTTTTTGTTGTGTTTTGTTCTGTTTTGCGGTACGCGGGCCTCTCACTGCTGTGGCCTCTCCCACTGCGGAGCACAGGCTCCGGACGCGCAGGCCCAGCGGCCATGGCTCACGGGCCCAGCCGCTCCGCGGCACGTGGGATCTTCCCGGACCGGGGCACGCAACCCGTGTCCCCTGCATCGGCAGGCAGACCCCCAACCACTGCGCCACCAGGGAAGCCCTATATGGGGACTCTTTGGGTGTGTTAAATTGGCGATGGACACCAGGAGCAGTCCTGCCACTGGGAACAAACAAGACATTCCCAAAACAGTGAATAATGCTTGGTGAAGTGATCGCCAAGAAATGACCACCTTTCATGACCTTCCCGGCAACTGCAGTACCACGCAAATTGGTGCGTATTAAAGCCGCACCGAAAAATGATAGATTTTTATTTTGTTGGCTGCTTGTGCTTTTCAAGGGTATAAGAAAAGAAGGTGTGGCGAAGCCCAGCCCTTGGTGGAAGTGCAGACCCCAAAACCAGAAGTGAAGGGGGCGGGCCTGTGCCCAAGAGGCAATAGAAGGATGAGGCCTGAGCCTACGATCTGCGCAGGCGGACGCACGGATGAGTGCGCCTTCGGGGGGATGTGCGGGGGTGGGGGGCGTGGGGGGCGGAGAATCGCTTACATTCACATCCGGGTCATCTGCTGCCACGCGAGGCGAGCGAGAGCCAGCGCGGTGGCCGCTTGCACGCCTTTAGGTCTTTCCCTAAATCGCAGGTATTTTGCGCGCTGCTTCTTCGGGGGCGGGTGTCTTGGTGTCCTTTTGGAGGTGAGGCTGGTCGCGCCACTGTGGAGTGGCCGCGTTTGCAAGAATGCTCGTCGATACTGCAGACAGGGTTTTCACCCGGTTCATTCGCTCACTTACATTTTCTCTTCCATTAGGGCCCCCATTTTGTACCGCAATGGAGCAGGCTCTAGAACGAGCTTTGGATCGTGCGGAGTATATCATTGCAAGTGCCCGACAGAGACCTCCGGAAAGGAAATACCCATCTAATGGGGAGAAGTCTCTCTATGAAAAACTTTATGACATTTATGTTGAAGAATGTGAAAAAGAGCCTGAGGTTACGGAGGAATTAACAAGCAACGTGAACCTGTTAGAGAAGCTTCTTAGGAGAGAGTCGTTGCCGTGTTTGGTGGTCAACCTGTACCCAGGAAAGGAGGGCTATTCGCTGATGCTCAAGGGGGAAAATGGAGCATCTTCGGAGATCATCCGACTGCCCTATGAAGAAGGGGAATTGCTCGAATACTTGGATGCAGAAGAATTACCTCCTGTTTTAGTGGGTCTCCTGGAAAAGTCTCAGGTTAACGTTTTTCATCACGGGTGTGTGATAGCAGAAATACGGGACTACAGGCAGTCCAGCGACAGGGAAGCTCCCCATTACCAAAGCAGGCATATTCTCTTACGTCCCACGATGCAGACTTTAGCCTGGGATGTAGAGGCCATAGCCAGCGATAACCAGAATTGGACCCAGGAGGACAAACTTTTGCTTGAGAGCCAACTGATCTTAGCTACGGCTGAACCACTGTGTCTAGACCCTTCTGTATCAGTAGCGTGCACTGCAAACAGACTGCTCTATAACAAACAAAAGATGAACACTCTTCCCATGAAAAGGAACTTCAAGAGGTACTCTATGGCCTCTCTGAATCGGCAGCAGGAGCTGTCTCGTCCACCTTCTCCTGAGCTAAGAGCCCTGACTTCCTGCAAAAGAATAAGAGAAAGTAAAACAGGTGGGAATTACGGCCTCAAAACTTTTAAAGCAGGAAGTTGTGTAGATATGTGGAAACGGAGACGCTGTGACTTGGCCGTACCTTCTCAAGTGGACGTGGAGAAATACGCTAAAGGGAAGAAGTCTGTCGGATGTGATGACTCACAACCAACAGTCTGGCCAGTGCATGAGGTACAAGGTGATCTTGCATTTGGAGGTGACGCTGGCTACCAGTCCCAGGCAACAAGGCTGGCCGTCAGGCAGCTGACTGATAATTCACTTGCCTCTGGAAAAGGGTCCGGTACAGAAGCCACGTGGGAGAGACAGCTGTCTCCCCCCCACTCCTTCGCAGATAACCATCCCTACAGTTTCCCGCCCGGGGCAGAGTCTGATGCTGGGAGAGTGGTCAGTCGGCCCGAGGAGTCGGTCCAGGAGAGCACCCAGTGTCCAGTGCAGATGTCACACAGCTCCAGTGGCTCAGCCGGTCTCAGGCAACCTTCTCCAGGGAAAGAACCAGAACAGCCTAAGACTGGGTGGGTTCAGTCTTCAGTGCCCGACAGCGGAGCCACACATCCACCTCCACCCATGCGACTTCCTTGGCACTCAGGAAGGAGCTCCTGGGGTGAGAGTCTCACTTCACAGCAGGCAGGCAGCTCTCAGGCATGTGCATCTCCTGGCCCTGCTCCTAAGCCACCAGCTCTTTCCCAGGAATCCTCTGTGGAGCAGAGCCCAGTTAGCACGCTTCCTGCCACCGCCCTGTCCACTGCGGGCTCATCACAGACGACCTCGGTCTCCCGGGTCACGGTGATCTCCGTTGGTCTGAAGGTCATCAGAGAAGTGGGCCCCAGACGTGGAGGCCAGGCCTCGGGGAGAGGCTGTGCCACCAGAGCCCCAGCTCCCGGGGGGATCCAGCCGGGCCACCTGCCCGCAGGAGCTCTGCCGCCGCCGCCGCCGCCTCCTCCGCCGCCTCCTCCTCCAGAGAAAAACGCTTCGGATCTCAGACCCTTTCCTGTGGTGCAGCTGCCCCGCGGTTCGCTCCTGTGCAGCAGCCAGCAGCCGGCCTCGCAGCCGCGCCTCCCCCAGCTGCTTCCCCTGCAGTGGCCCTGTGCCCCGCCTCCTCGGCTGCCGGCGTCCCAAGGACTGGGGGCACGGGGTCCGGGGGCACAGGGTCCGGAGGCACAGGATCCGGGGGCACAGGTTCCGGGGGTACAGGGTCTAGGGGTACAGGTTCCGGGGGCACAGGGTCCGGAGGCACAGGGTCCGGGGGCACAGGGTCCGGGGGTACAGGATCCGGGGGCACAGGCTTCAGGTTCACAGGGCGCCGCCGTTCCCAACACGGTCGTGCGTGCCGAGGAAGCCGTGGTTGTTCACCTCGGTGCAGAGGACGGCTTCCGGCCGCCCCAGGTGCTCGTGTTGTCCCCGCCGGGCTCTGGCCTGAGCAGCCCTGGGCTGAGTACCCCGCAGCAGACGGGCTGGGCCTTGGCGGCCCCGCGGCCGCAGTTGCAGTTCAGCGTGCACGTGCGCCGCCGCGCCGCCACGCCTTGCCCTCGGGGCCCGCAGCCCAGCAGCCAGGCCGCGGGCACCGCGGATAGAGGCCCGCCAGCCGTTCCCAAGCCCTGAGGCCTGGCTGATCTTCTCTCCTTTAGAAAACACAAGAGCAGCGACCGAGTGCGTTTCGAGTTTCACCCGCATTTGGGTTTTGTTTTAATGTGTCGCTCTTTTACGTTGTTAGACGTACAAACTTTCTGCAGAGGCACAAGCCCATGATTTTTACATAGAGACGGGGAAGTGCTTTACTAAACTGGCAGGGTTTCGCCGAAGCCATCGCTTGGGCGGTGGCTGTTGACAGTTGTTTTTATTGCGATGTTCTCAAGTGTATCCACATCCAAAGTAGGGTCAGTTTAAACTCCTGAAGCCTGTAATTTCTCTCAAGCAATAAAACTGCAACACCAGTCAAGTCAAAATTAGTATTATTCTAACGAGATGCTACTAACGCATAAGTGTAGCAGCGTCACCCTTCTACGTGTACAGCTCGGTAGTGTTAAGTGGACTTCTGTCGTTGCTGTACAGCAGATCTCTAGGGTTGTTTTCTTCGGGCAAAAGTGAAGCTTTATCCCCGTGAGCACCAGCTCCCTGTTTCCCTCGCCCCAGCCCTGGCCCCCACCCCTCTATTTTCTGTGTCTCTGAGTGTGACTGCTTTAGATGCTTCGTAGAAGTGGGATCGTACAGGATGTGTCTTTCGTGACGGGCTCATTTCACTTAGTGTCCTGTCCTCGAGGTCCATCCATGTTAGCGTGCCACAGGAAGGTGGTAGCTGTTTACAGGTGCTTTCAGCGTGCCTACGATACACTGGCGCGGCCTACGAAGGCTTAGAAACGTCCTTCGGAAGAGAGCGCACTTTCCTATTTGTTTATTTAGTTTAAAAGCTTTTTGCACCCGTGTCTGAAATGCAATTTTTATACATTTGGTTTGGGAAAAAAACAAAAACAAGCTAACGCTACCAAAACTTGATGCTTGTCATCTTGCTATTGAGGCCATGGGATACCTCCCAGTGCGCAGCATGCTTTAGGGGCCCTTGCTTGCGTGGATGTCCCCAGCCCTTTAGAAGGTGCCCCCCACCCCCAGAGCCCAGCTCTTCTCCTCTAGGCTGCAGTCGCTGGCTTTCGGGAAAGGGGGATGTTGTCTTCTCTCTTTATAAAACCGTTTACATTTTTGAGAACCCAGGGTTATTTGCAGAAGGTAAATATCTAAACATCTGGAAATGGGTTTGTCTTTCAAGTGTTTTCAACTTTGGTACATTCTGAAGTGGAGTCCCTCTCCCCTGAGTGGTCACCAACTGGTCAGCTGTCCCTGCTTCCTCATCTCTTTTTACCTTCTTTCTCGTTTCAGTGGGGCTCAGAAGACCCCTGAAGTTTTCCGTTTCTTACTGTGGTATAATTGACATAAGAATCAACCATTTTAAAGTGTACAATTCATTGGCATTTACTGCATTTAGAATGTGGCGCGACCACAGCCTCTGTCTGCTTCCAAAACATTTTCATCGCCCGAGAGAAATCTCTGTACCCATTCAGCACTCACTTCCCAGCTTCCTCTCCCCCAGCCCAGGAAACCACCAATTTGCGTTCTGTCTCTGCAGACTCCCCCATCTCGATTTTTCCTCAAAATGGAACCAGAGACGATGTGACCTCTTCTGCGTGGCCCCTCTCACTTGGCGTAATGTTTCTGAGGCTCGTCCACATCGTCACACGTGTCGGCACGTCATTCCTTTTCGGGGCTGAGGAACATTCCCTGCTTTGTGTGCGCCACGTCTTGTTTATCCATCATCTGCTGATGTACATTTGAGTTGTTCCCACCTTTTGCCATTGTGTATAGTGGGGCTATGAACAGTTGTGTACAAGTATCTGGAGGCCTCTCGTATTTCGTTCTTACAACTTTGAAGGACAACCTGTGTATATAAAAGTATTTTTCCCAAGTACACATGTATGTTTCCCTGCCTTTTGCCCTAACCAAAAAAAGGAAGTTTGGCAGTTCCAAAAGAGGTGAGTGAAGAGGCGGGTAACCGGTGATTCTTACTGCATTAACCCGGCTGCACTAACACGCTACCGATCCTGTTAAGGAAAGCCAACATGGCAGATATGCCAGTTGAGTGACACTGAGCCCATTGGAGCTTTATGTAGCCCACCCTGGACATCTTTAGGAACGGTGCCTGCACTTTGAAGAAGTGCCCAATTGCAAAGAAGACCAGTGCAATGACCACTTGCAAAGAGGAGTTTATACTCAGCCTTGGGAGCCGACCAGACAAGTGAACTCTGAATCTCACTAGATTTTGTGTACCTTCTCCCTTTTTGTCCTCACTCTCATCCTTTCAGATACTACTATGCGGAGAGACCAGCTGACGTTGTGCTCCCTTCCCAGGCAAGCAAATAAATGCAGCTTTGTTTCAGATTACCATTTGGTGGTCTTTATTTCCTCCTACTAATCCTCACCAAGGTTGGTACTTGATACAGGATCCCTTCTGAGCATATTAGCTGTCTGTGTTATGTGAATATACTTTTCACTGATTTTAGTATCATGAGAACCTGGAGTCTCTCCCCTACGCCAGGTCAGATCCATGCACTTCATCTGAAATTAGTTTCCTGCAGGCTGTGTCTTCATGACTTAGGCTGACCGTTCATAGTGAGGTGGTTGTGTGAAAGCGGCTGGCCTCAGAATTTTCCAAGAGACAGCAGAGAAACTGATCCAGGTGACGATCATCCAGGAAAATGCAGGTGGAACCCGTACAGCCTAACCTGTTTCAGAGAGTTGGGGCCCTGGTCACAGGATGGGGCTTTGGTTTCAGGATTATATTCCTCGAGGATAGTATCAAGTGAAGAGAGGACACTGGTTCTAGGTCAGCACTGTCCGAAAGAAATAGATTGTGAGTTCTGTATGTTTAAAATTTTCTACTAGCCACATTTTAATAAGTCAAAGGAAGCAGGAGAACTTACCTTTAGTAATTTATCTAACCAAATATATCCAGAGGATTATCACTTCCACATGTAATCAATATTTTAAAATTCTTAGACATTTTATATTCTTTTATTTTTACTAAACCTTCAAAATCCAGACATTTCCAGCCTGTCTAAATTCGGATGCAAAATTTTCATCAGAAAGCCTGGATCTGTATTTAGATTTTTACATAAAATTTACAGTTGAAAATGTAGATTCTTCTTCCAAATGTAGTTTTCCAAAAATTGAATTAAGTACCAGTTTTTGAAAAAAATTAATTAATTTATTTTTGGCTATGTTGGGTCTTCGTTGCTGCACGCGGGCTTTCTCTAGTTGTGAGCGGGGGCTACTCTTCGTTGCGGTGCACGGGCTTCTCATTGTGGTGGCTTCTCTTGTTGCAGAGCATGGGCTCTAGGCGTGCAGGCTTCAGTAGTTGTGGCTCATGGGCTCAGTAGTTGTGGCTCACAGGCTCAGTAGTTGTGGCTTACGGGCTCAGTAGTTGTGGCTCATGGGCTCAGTAGTTGTGGCTCGCGGGCTCTAGAGTGCAGGCTCAGTAGTTGTGGTGCACGGGCTTAGCTGCTCCACAGCATGTGGGATCTTTCCAGACCAGGGCTCAAACCCATGTCCCCTGCGTTGGCAGACGGATTCTTAACTACTGCTCCACCAGGGAAGCCCTAAGTACCAGTTTTTAAATTTAAATTAGTTAAAATTAAATAAAAGTTTCTTCCTCAGTCTCACTAGCCATGTTTCAAGTAGTCAGCAGCTGCCTATGGTATGGTGTTGATCAGTGCAGTTCTGGACGGAAGAGCAAAGCAGATCCTAGAGACAGAGCGTCAGGCATGATCTGGATACCAGAGTACCTCTGGAGATAAGGCGGGAGCCGATCATCAGAGCACAGGCTTGGAGTGGGAGAGGTGACACTGGTTCCATGTGCTGTGCAGAGCTCCCAGGAATCCTCACTATCTGCCATCACCTGGGCCTGGGCTTGCAGGTAGAGGTCAAGCAGTCACTGGAAAACAAGGGTCAGCCTTTTGCTAATTGTATTCAAAATGGCGATGCAGAGGCACTAGCCATCCCAGCAATGAATTAAAACTCACCTAACCCACGTGTACCCTGAGGAGCTTGGAATCTGAGGGAATTCGAGAGCGGAGATGCACCATCAGCTCTTTCCTTTTCCTGTCACTCCTCCTCCCTGTCTAGCTTTGGGGTCTCCTTGGCACAGATGAGACCAGAGCGGCCATGAGCTGGGTGATGGGTATATGGAGGCTCATTGTTCTTCTCTCTACTTAGGTGTATATTTGAAATTGGCCATACAGGTGTAAATCGTTTTATTGCGTCTTGACTAATTGAAGGTTTGTGGCAACCCTGCATCAAGCAAGTCTATCGGGGCCATTTTTCCAACGGCATTTGCTCACTTTGTGTCTCTGTGTCACATTCAGGTAATTCTCGCGATATTTCAAACTTTCTCATTGTTATTGTATTTGTTATGGTGATCTATGATCAGCGATCCTGGATGTTACCGCTGCAACTTGCTGAAGGCTCAGATGGTGGTTAGCGTCTTTTAGCAATATAGTATTTTTAATTAAGGTATGTACGTTTCTTAGACGTAATGCCATTTCACACTTAATAGAATACAGCATAGTGTGAACATAACTTTTATATACACTGGGAAACCAAACAATTCGTGTTACTTGCTTTATTGTGATATTCGCTTTATCGTGGCGGTCTGGAAGTGAGCCCGCAGTGTCTCCGAGGTCTGCCTGTATGTATCCATTTGAAATCAAGTTCCGGATGTTCCTGCAGCCCCATTTCACACCTTGCCTCATCCTAACCGTCATCTTGCACCCAAAGTCATGATGGGCCCTGACCCTCGGCTTGCCCTTCCTTCTTCCTGGCTTTGCTGCCGTAGCCGCAGGCAGCAAAGAGTGTGCAAGTTAATTGTTAAATTCAGTTCAACAAGTTCCTCATTAGGGACAAATTACCTGAGTTTGAAATCTGCTAATTTTCCAATCAGAGTGAGTGCTTGCACTTGTGATTTGGAACTAATTACCATATGGTAAAAGCAAAACCTATGTGGGGATTAAAGTAAAGGTGAGGGAGGACAGGAGCTTATTTCAGTATCTTCCTCAGGAGCTCGTGGTAGCAAGTGCGGATTAGTGGAGATGCCTCTGGGGTTGGGGTGGGACAGCTCACCTGTAGCACCGTTTTGCAAAGGCTGTTTGCTTCCTGCGCTAATACCCCTGAAATGTGACCTTGGTCTTGAGGGGAGAGCACCTTCAAGGGCCTTCATGTGGCCTTCGTAGGCCTGAATTGGGTCTGGAAAGGGAAGAGTCCTTTCAGTTTAGCTCTTTCATCTAAAAATACATCTCTACTTTTGCTTAGATCTGTCCTCTGCCTAAAGCTGCTGCATGAGTTACAAATAAAAACATTTGCTTGGGGGTGGAAGTGGTGACTTTAAATGCCCTTTGTGTGATCTTACAATGTACGTGTTAGGGAGAGCTCATCTGAGAGAATTTGAAGAATTGTGGGATAATAGTTGCTGCAGAATACCACTGTGATCCGAAATGTAGAAATCTGGGTCATTCACCTTCAGAAGTTCGTTCCAGTCCCAATTACTGTATTAATTAGTAGTTCTAAAGCTTTGGAAACGCATGCTAAAGAATAGTCAAGGTTTCAGGTAATTTACAAGCCAATGTAGAAAAACTCCTCCTGAGATAACTGCTTTTGAAATTTGGAACAAGAAAAGCTTTTCACCCCCGAAAAGGTAGTACCCCTCCTCCTTTCAGATAACTGGAATTGTACATGTTCTCAGGTTTCCTTTTGCACCTTGGCTGCCAGGAAACTCAAAACCAAATTTGAAATAGAAATTGCCAAGTTTATATTTATGGTTAGTATCTCAGTGTTCCTTGCTCCTTATTGTTTATTTCTGTTGCTTTTTGTTGTAGACTATTTAAAATCTTTTGTCAAAGGAAACTGGGAACACATGGCTCCATACATGCATAAACGTGTATTAATAAATAGTAGCTTCTATTCATTTATATATACACTGCCTCTAATCTTTTAATAACCTTGCCTATTAGGTATTACTGTCCTCTTAGAAATGAAGAAACTGAGGCTCATATAGGACTTGCCTGAGGCAATAAAGCTATTAAGTGGTGTCCATGGTATTTTCTGTCTTCTTCTGAAGTCCTGTGCCTGGGTACATGTAACTAATGTGTTGACAGGTCTGGATACAGTGGCGGACTGTATACATGGAACTATTTTTTCCAATCACTGTTTTCAGTGCAGCACCAAGCCCCTTTTCCCATTCTTTAATGACACCTTGGACAGATCTCATAACTTTCTGGGTTATCTTGGTTGGTAAAGCTGACCAGTCCCAATTACAAATTCACCATGGCATCCTCTGGTCTGGGGAGCAGAGAGACCAGAGATCTTCTGCGGATATGGTCCTTTTCCAGGTCTGATGCTGTGATCTGCTGGGGGGGGGGGGGGGGGGCGGCTCCGAACACGGGGCTGTTCGGTTTTGCACCTGGGCTCCTCCTCCCCTGGGGCCTCCCTCAGAGAAAAGCAGCTTTGCCTGCTGACTCCCAGCCCCTTCTAAAGGTTCTGTCTCCCATCTCTTGGACAGCCCTCAAAGTAAGCCCTGTGCTCCTCCATATGGAGCTTTGGGAATTGCTGAGGTCCTTTTTTTGAACTCTGAAGGCTGTGGGGTCATGGATCAAGGGGGGCGTGAGGTTCTCATTTTCTTTCCAGGCATACTACCCCTCAGTATCTTTGGAGCCTCTCTCGTTCAGATATCTCTCGACCACAAGGGGACACCAGACTCCAGGTTCACACGCAACACGCAGCACGGGGAGGATTCGTTAAGCTCTGGCAAGAATTCCCTGCCCGGCAGCTTCCCAGGCTGCTGGGCGGGCCGCCGGGTCTGTGCAGCTCAGCCGGAGTTCCGGCAGGAAACTGAATGCCCACTTTCCCTTCGTGCGGACCTGCCCCTCTTCTCGAGCAGCTCTCTTGGAGTTCTCCCTTACGCGTCTCGGCTTGGGGGAGCCGGGGGCACCCCTACTCCTCTTCGCTCCCCTTCCCACTCGGCCCGAAGAGAAAGCAGTCTGTCACCGGGAGCCCTTGGTTCTCTTCCCTCACCTTTCCGGTCCTCCCGTATTTACACAGGGTGGTGCGTGGTGGTTGCGGGGAACCGCCCCAGGTGTGATAGGGCCACGTGTACCAGTCCTTAGCACTCTCTCTGAGAGGACGTGTTGGCTGGGTGTTCGGAGTTCTTCTTCAGGATGTGGGAGCCCCTGATGCTTTTTGTTTCCAGCTTTGAGTTAGCAACTCTGGGACAACAGGAAAAGACCCACTGCATACACACACACACACACACACACACAGCGTTCCAGCCTTCTCCCATTCTTGTCTATTTAAAAGCTCTGGCTTTGCCCTCCCGTTTTCCGGTGGCATAGGGCACAGGCCTATGGCTGGTGAAACCATTTCTCAAAGGACTGTTTTGGGTGAGTTTTCTAAAGAGTTTACTGTAAGACTTGAAGAAGAAGTCACTGGGGAGGATGGGGGGCTGCTTTAGCCCTCCACCCCTATAGTCACTATGGGGGACATTCTTTGATATGGAAAAGTGCCGTTCTCTCAGGATTGTGTGAAGAGTTATGCAAATATAGCTTTGAAACAAATTCCCTCATGCCTGTCCCCACCCAGCAAGATTCCTCTTGGGCTCTAATTGGCTCCTGTACGGAAGTGTGGTAACTTCTACTGGAAGTAAGAGTTGGAGAGGAAAGGGGATGCTTTTAGGAAGTGTTATTTGGGGCTATGAATCTTCTTCATACCCTTTGAGAAAGCAGAGTTATTGATTGATTGATTGATCGATTGCGGTACGCGGGCCTCTCACTGCTGTGGCCTCTCCCGTTGCGGAGCACAGCGTCCGTGCGCGCAGGCTCAGCGGCCATGGCTCACGGGCCCAGCCCCTCCGCGGCATGTGGGATCTTCCCGGACCGGGGCACGAACCCGCGTCCCCTGCATTGGCAGGCGGACTCTCAACCACTGCGCCACCAGGGGAGCCCCAGCAGAGTTATTCTGAAGTTATGTTTTTGCATTGTTTGGAGAGTGGGGCATTTGAAGCTGAGATTATGGAGGCCTATGGTGATTGTGGAGGCTTTTGGTCTCAGGTAAAACTACGGGAGTGTCTGCCTGTGGGAGGTGGTGAACACAGTCATTGGAAGAGAGGAGGTCTAGGAGACCAGGGGCTAGGCTACCTGAAGGACTATCTGTGTGGATACAGAAATCAGCAAGAAGTGTGACAAAGTGTTGGAGAGTGACCATGAATCAGGCCCTAGAATCTTCAAGGTATGTGGGGGAGTTGAATCCCCACCATGGGGAAGAGGACTGGTTTTGTTTTGTTTTGCAGGTCCATTAGATCAAGATGTCCCTTCATGTTGGTTGTGGGAGACTTCCTCAATGTTGTCTTTTGATTATTGAGAGCATGCTTGCATGCAAGGCCTTTTGCTCGGTTCTTGGAGGAGGAGTAAGGTGCATTCTCTGTCTTCAGTGGGATTAAAGCCTACTCAGAGAAAACAAATTGTAACTGTGAGGTGGTAGACGTTACTTAAACTTATTGTGGTAATTATTCATTCATATATATATATATATATATATGTCAAATCGTTATGTTGTACACCTAAAACTGATACAGTGTTATGTGTCAGTTATATCTCAATAAAACTGGAAAAAAATAAAGCCTACTCAGAGAGAGAAGGGAAGTATGCAAATGACTAAATCGAGGGCACTGTGGCAAACACTGTTAAAAATAAATCTTATTGGATCTTAGATGGAGAAAGACAAATACTATATGATATCATTTATATGTGGAATCTAACAAATACAACAAACTAGTGAATATAACAAAAAAAGAAGCAGACTCACAGATATAGAAAACAAACTAGTGGTTACCAGTGGGGTGAGGGAAGGGGGGAGGGGCAGAATAGGGGTAGGGGATTAAGAGGGGTAGGGGTAAGGGATTAATAAGCTACAAGAATATATTGTACAACAATGGGGAATATCGCTTCTCTTCTATAAGTATAAATGGAGTGTAACCTTTAAAACTGAATCACTGGGCTTCCCTGGTGGCGCAGTGGTTGAGAGTCCGCCTGCCGATGCAGGGGACACGGGTTCGTGCCCCGGTCTGGGAAGATCCCACATGCCGCCGAGCGGCTGAGCCCGTGAGCCGTGGCCGCTGAGCCTGTGCGTCCGGAGCCTGTGCTCCACAACGGGAGAGGCCACAACAGTGAGAGGCCCGCGTACCGCAAAAAAAAAAAAAAAACTGAATCACTATACTGTACACCTGTAACATATAATATTGTACATCAACTATACTTCAATTTAAAAAAAAGATAAATCTTACTGGATGGAATTGGGGAAGGCCTCACAAAGAAGGTGACCTTTGGGTAGATCTTGGCTTGGATTTTGATAGGTTGAGATGGGTGTGGGAAGAGGGTGTTCTAAGTAGGGGAACAGCAGTAGCTAAGGAGCGGTGGAGGCTGACGTGTGCAGAAGAGGAACTATGTATATAGCTATGTGTATAGCATGGTGTATGAGCAGAGCGGAAGGGAGGGATAAGGCCAAAATGACAGGTTGGCTCCACATCATGGATCTTCTTGGTAATTTAAATGAAACAAATACTCCGCTGTTTACATAAGGGATGCAGGCGAGTCACAACAGGACTTACAACACTTTCGTGCCTAAAGGAAGAGAAAGAGATTCCAAAGTTCTTCTTCCACTTAACAGAGAAATCTGTTAGATATATTTGTTCCCTTATGGAAAGCAGAACTGACAGTTTAAGTATTACTATTACCAGAGCAACACATTAAACGACATGACCAATCATAGTTGCAGACCTTTAGGTGTTACAGTTTCCATTTTACAAGACGTAGCAACAAACTCTGATATTCAGGTATCTTAAGAGAGATATTTCTTTACAGGTAACACTTCCAAGGACAGTTTTATAGTAACAGAGAACAAAACAGGACCACAGCCTTTCACTCAAACCTCCACACTGGCCAGGAGATGGGGACAGACAGATCCTTGAGTCAATGTTCCCAATTCTAATCTTGTGACGCGGAACTGGCTTCACACCACACAATGGTGTCTCTGAACCTGTGAGGGAAGAGGGTACATTTTATCTTTCTGAGCTTATTCACCAACAGCTGGGGCTGGCAGTTTCAAGATTAAGCATTAAAATTCTGAGAAGTTTAAACTTTACAATATGGAAACAAAAAAAGGCTGTAGAGAATTTTAACAAATTAAATATGAGATAGATAATATCAGGTTGAACCATATGAAATTGTTGCTATCTGGCCGTTTTTGCCCAGTTAAAATGGCAACTTCACATGGTCCAATCTAACAGCTACGGTTGGTCTTGAATGCCAGGTGAGATCTATGAAGTTAATTTGGTAAATATTGGGGAGGCGGCACTGGGGGAAAATGGTCTCATTGGAGCTGTGGGTTAGCGCAGTTTATGTGGCAGGAGTGTGAAGGAGGGACTGGAGAACGCAGCCTGCAGATTAAACCTTAGCTTCATACTCATCGTCCTTGAAATATACCCCTAGATCCATATCCGTGGTATAAATTGATTAAGAAGTGAAATTAGCATTAAACTTGTAAGTTAAAGGTTGAGAGTTTCCATTTCTCCCCAGTGATAGGCTACAATGGGTGGACTGTAAAAATAGGCTTTTATGCCCCAGTCGATCCAAATCTTGGCAAACTATTCTACCAACTTGATTTAAAAAACACTCACTTGGGACTTCCCTGGTGGTCCAGTGGTTAAGACTCCATGCTCCCAACGCGGGGGGCCTGGGTTCCATCCCTGGTTGGGGAACTAAGATCCCACATGCCGCAACTAGAGAAGCCCATGCGCTGCAACGAAGACCCGGCGCAGCAAAAGAAATACATATATTATAAATTTTAAAAAAAACCCACTCACTCATCTACCTCCATCAAGGGGGAAAGGAGGCGTTTGGAATATTCCATGCTTCTCCCCACTTGCCTTCACACAACCACAGATCCCACACAGCCTGTTGTGACCTTTCCCTCAAACGAATCCTCTTCTCTGAGAAACACGGATTTATATCTACACAGTAATACTGTAAGTGGCATTTATCATTTTAAATACTTTCTTGAGAATAAGGCAGACTGACAAAGGATTAAGGTCCATGGGCTTATAAACTACTCGCAGGGCTTTGGGGCAGGCCTGTGGTAGCTGTGTGGCATCTCAGAACAAAGCCAAGTCACAGAATAGGCTCGCTAGCAGGTAGTACCCTTATTGTTTCTCAAAATCACCGGGGGATGGGGGTGGGGGCCTGAGAATGCGCACCTGTAACAACTTACCAGGTGGTACTGATGCTTCCGGTCCTGCTGATCGCGGGTGGCCTCGGCCTGCAGCAGCTTGAAGCAAGATTTCGCTTCCCGGCCAGAGATTGAAATCAGGCCGCGGCAGTGAAATCTCTGAATCCTAGCCCCTAGACCAGTGGCCAGTGACAAGGCCCTGGACTGTCAGCTGTGTAGAAGTGAATTTCCACAGAGAGACAGAAAGTAGTGAAACAAAGTGTTTATTTGGAGGTAAAGGGTATGTGTGGGTAGACACAAGGACGGACTTAGAGAGAGAGCCGCCCCCTCGTGGTAGTTTGAATCATTTATATGGGACATTTCTTCCGGGTTTCCTTCGGCCAGTCGTCTTGCTTTGCCTGGTTCTGAGTCCGTTTGGTTTATCTGAGGGTCCTCCCATGTGTGCACACGCATCTCTTAGCCAAGATGGACTCTAGCAAAGACGCCTGTGGATAGGTTGACATCACACCCTTTTTGACCTCCAAGGAGCCTTTCTGCGCCTGTGTAGTCAGGAAGGTCCCCTTGACCTCGAGAATGAGAAATATGTGGTCTCTTCTCTGGACAGGGCTCAGCTGCTCTCTCTCTCCTGCTATCAATATTTTGGAGTATCTGTCCACGGGGGACAAACTCCAGCTGCTCATCCTGGGGCCCATCTATCTCCTGCCTCACTGGGACCACACTTTGAGAACCACTGCTCTCTTCTATGGGGAAAGGTCTGAATATGCCAGTGAGAAGGGTTCTCTGCTTCTGAAGAAAGAAAGAGAAACATAAAAGGTTAAAAAAAAAAGGCTATAATACTTAGGTAACTGAAGTCATCCAGCTAGGTCTACAGAGTGAGCCCTGAGAATTAGCATTTCTAAAATTCTCAGATGCTGCTACTGCTGGGCCGGGGACCATGCACACTTTGAGGACTACAGTCTGTGTGCCAATCACACGGCGCTCTCCAGGGCGAGTGCCCCTATTTCCAAATGTAAACCTGAGCTATACTTAGGGGAGCCCCTTCAGAAATGCAGGTTCTCTGGGCAGAACGCCATTGTATTCCAGACCCAAAACCTTTTCTTAGGGAAATGGGTAAAAAAGACAGAGAAGGAACCTGTGGGAGGGGGAGGTGGGAGCGGAGAACTATTGCATCACCTAATAATCTCTTGCTAGAGACCCATTGGTTCCCAAGCTGCCAGATCTCCAAAGCTAAATATAGATCCATGTGAGTATTGTAAGCAAGGGAGAAAATAGGAAAATACCAAAGGTGGTGGTCTAGACACAGTGTTATTAAATTCATTTTTAAGCCTGCTGGCTATGTTTGTTACATTAAAACCTATTGAAAGAGAAAAACTACAATCATTACTCTTTGACCTGGACATTCTTGGAAACAGGAGGGCCTTGGTTTTTTTTTTCTTTAAATTAATTTATTATTTATTTTTGGCTATGTTGGGTCTTCATTTCTGTGCGAGAGCTTTCTCTAGTTGCGGCAAGCGGGGGGCACTCTTCATCGCGATGCGCGGGCCTCTCACTATCGCGGCCTCTCTTGTTGCGGAGCACAGGCTCCAGACACGCAGGCTCAGTAGTTGTGGCTCACGGGCCTAGTTGCTCCGCGGCATGTGGGATCTTCCCAGACCAGGGCTCGAGCCCGTGTCCCCTGCATTGGCAGGCAGACTCTCAACCACTGCGCCACCAGGGAAACCCGGGCCTTGGTTTTATAAGAATCAACCCGTCTTCTGGAATGCCATTTACTTCGTACCATGTTTGCTTTCTTTGCTATTCCAATTTTAAAATCCTTTTCTCTAGTTAAGAATGTTATCCAATATCCACTTAATAAGTTACTGTAAAATAATACTTTATTATATCAGGGACGAGCTTGGAGGCCTCAAGAACTGGTTTCTTATCAATGCCAAAGAGGAGGTAGTTATTGGCAGAGAGTGAGGCCTACAGTGAATGGAGGTAGAAGGGCACCTCTATTTGATCACATCTTGAAATTATAGGGTTGTTGGGAAAATATTATCAAGTCTCCCTGAGAACTGGCAATGTTCTAAGTTGCTATACTTTTTGTTTTGTTTTTGAAGCAAAGCATAAATACAGTCATAAGAAAAGAATCTGGGTCTTGTTTTTTCCACTTCCTATGATGACTTTAATGTGGTAGTCACTCATTGATGTAAGAAAGGGATTAGACAATTAAGGAAGGAAGGTTTGCTTTATAATCAGTGACATGACCCGCAAATACCGTTTCTCCCTGCTACAGTCCTAGTACTTAGGACCATCACAGCCTGTCTATGGAGGATGGATTCAGTTGCAGAGAAATTAGTATGACTCTATGAATGATAGTACAATTTTCACTTTTTAGTCATCATTTATATTGATTTTCCCAGACATTATTCCTCTGAAAATTGTCTTCAAAAAAGAACAACAGCCAGGCGCCCTTTCTGGCCAAGGTAAGGTCAAATCTGCTTCCTCTGGTCATGGGTAGAGAAACTTTGAATCAAACTCTCTATTGGAGGAGGCAAGGTCAATGTTACTGGGAATCTGTAACTAGGGTTGCCAGATGTAGCGAATAAAAACACAGGACACCCAATTAAATTTGAATTTCAGGTAAACAACGAAAAAATTTTTAGTATAGCTGTGTACCACATATGGCCATTCAAATTTAAATTAATTAAAATTAAATAAAATGTAAAATGCAATTCCCCACTTGCACTAGCCATATTGTCAAATGCTACATGTGGCTAGTGGCTACCGTACGTACTGGACAGTGCAGATCAGCGTGGATTAGAGAAAATTTCCATCATCAGAGAAAGTTCCGTTGGACAGTGCTGCTTAGAGCAAACCAGGAAGATGGAGCCAGGTCCGCAGGTAGATAGGCTAGGCTCGCAAGCTCTTGACATGCCATCTCTTCCTTCTTCACATATACAAATGCAGGGGATCCCCAAAGACCGTAGGGAAAGGGGTAGCCCAACCCTCTGCCTATGAGCAGGGCTGATAACTCAGGATCTCAGCAGAACCAGTTGTTAAATTCTCTGCCTAGCTGCTCCCGAGAGAAATAAATCCTTTATGTTTGTATAGGGCTTTGCAGAAAACGGAGAATTTCCAAGTCCACACAGGATTTTTTTTTCCTGCAGTAGCGGTGGGTGGTAAGCGGGCCCATGAGAGAAATGAGAACATGCAAGGAAAACCGGTACCAGAAGCAATTGTCTCATGCTACAGTGGGGTCCTCACACTTGAGCATGCATCAGAATCTCCTGGAGGGCTTGTGAAAACACAGATTGCTGGCCCCCCAGCCCCAAAGCTCCTGGCTCAGTAGGTCTGGGCTGGGGCCCAAAGATTTGTATTTCTCACAAATACCCAGGTCAAAAATGCCGGTCCGGGGACCACACTTTGAAAACCACTGCTCTTGTGTCATGGCCCTACCCCAGCCTAATGATGCAAGGAGTTGGGCTTTTTGTTCCTCTGACCCTGTGGACAGCTTACTCTACTAGGGCTGCTTTGCCAAACTACATCTGTTCACTCACTGGGATCATTACCACATTTATTATCCTTTGTGCAGCTTTTATCCATCAGCTGCTTCGATAGTAAATTGAAGTGAAAGCAATGTCTTTGCATCTGACTGCGGTGTGCCCACATCGTGGTCTGGCCAAGTTCACTGGGTAGATGTTTTAAATCCTCATTTATATATATACAAACTGAGCTTTAGAAAAAGAAAAAGGAAATCATTCACTCAGGGTCACAGAGCTAGTGAGAAGTGGAACCAGGATATGAATCCAAGGTTTCCAATTTCAATTTTGGTATTAAGAATGCCCAGGGGGACTTCCCTAGTGGCACAGTGGTTAAGACGCTGTGCTCCCAATGCAAGGGACCTGGGTTCAATCCCTGGTCAGGGAACTAGATCCCACGTGCATGCTTCAACTAAGAGTTTGCATGCCACAAGTAAGGAGCCCTCGAGTCGCAACTAAGGAGCCTGCCTGCCACAACTAAGACCCAGAGCAACCAAATAAATTAATTTTAAAAAAAAGAATGCCAAGGGATTTGTGAAGTGTTCTGAGCTTCACGATATTTAAAAATGATAGTGAAGTCTGTTCTAATTTCAGTTGTAAAGGCCTCCAAATGTGGACGAGGTGTCTGGGGCAGTGAGTGGAGATCAGCTGGGCCTGTTTCAACATCAGCTATTTTGTTGTTTTATCACTCAGCTGACTAGTTCACCTGCTACAATGGTGGTTTTCACCATTTTATAGCTTTCCATTTTTTAGAAAATTATTTATTTATTTATTTTTGGCTGCATTGGGTCTCCTTTGCTGTGCGTGGGCTTTTTCTAGTTGCGGCGAGCGGGGGCTACTCTTCCCGGCAGTGCGCAGGCTTCTCATTGCGGTGGCTTCTCTTGTTGCAGAGCACGGGCTCTAGGGCGCACGGGCTTAGTTGCTCTGCAGCATGTGGCATTTTCCTGGACCAGGGCTCGAACCCGTGTCTCCTGAGTTGGCAGGAGGATTCTTAACCACTGCACCATGAGGGAAATCCCAGCTTTCAATGATTTTTATTCCACTCTTCAACTCAACGGCTTATCGGTTAAAGAGAGGATCAAGAATACTGATTTAGTGAACAGAGTGAGCTACTGAACTGTGCACTTAAAAATGGTTAAACTGGTTTAAAAAAATAGAATGAAGGAGCTAATGAGGGACATAAACACAGTCATTCTGGATTTTGACCTCAGACCTGTAAGGTATATTCATATCATTGCTTAGTACCTCAGGATATCTCTAGTTCTTCAGAACAGAAGTTAAAAGGAGAAATTTGTATCCAGTTTGGCTTTTTCTTTATGGGTAATAAAATTATCCAAACCCACAGAGTGTTATTTCTGGAGAAGTACTTGCAAAGAGCAGCCAGAAAGTACTCACGTCTCCTCTTTTAGAAACAAAACATGAAAATTATAATAATAAGGTAATTGATTTTTTTATAGTGCAAAATTCAAGAATTCCAAATATCAGGTCATAGAAGCAGTTTGGAGGGTTGTAACACATAGTTAAATTTCAATCTACATATTAATACACATTTGGTCCCCAAACACAATATTATGATGACATTTTGAAATTGTAGATAAACTATGCTCTTTCTTGCGTACTTTTCTTTCTTGCCTACTTAATTTAAGATAAGCAGCAGGTATCACTTGTTAAATGGGAACAAATAGAACTTCGTCCTTATATGTTATGAATATTACTAAACAATATATTAAAATGGAAATTATAATGCAATCTTTAATAGTATACTGATCTAAATTCAGTTTTTTAAACTTAAAGTTGCTTCCTCTTATACTCCACACTAAAATAACACAGTGATTTAGCATTTCCGTGAGGGGTTGCTGAGATTATAGATTTCTGTGAATACAGTTTATAAGGGTGGAGAGTGGAAGGAAGTGTGTGGGGTGACTACCGTGGAGAGGGTAGGATAGGTTGGTGTGTGTCCGAGTGTGCGTTTTCCGTCAGGGCTTGTGTGCGACACCATTTCTAGTGCAAGTAATAGAAATCCAATTCAAGCCAGTTTAAGAACAGAGGGATTTATTGGCTCAGGAAAGTGGCATATCCAGAGATAGAGCTTGTCTCAGGGACTCCAAGGTGTCAAATGACATCCTAAGGGCTATCTGTCACCCCTTCTCTCCCCTTAACTCTGCGTTTCTCTTTATATTGGTCTCTTTATTGCCTAAATATTCTTCCATGTAGTGGGGGAAGAAGGCAAACTCCTGTTATCCCAGCTTAGTTGACCCCAGAGATGAGAGCTTCTCTCTTCTAAAATCCATGGGTGGATGGACAACCAGATGATAGGAAGCAAGAAAGGACAGAAGAAGGAGATAAAACTCCAGGGAAAAATCCCATTGGGCTCGACTTGGTTCATGCTCCCACCTCCAGCGACTGGGGAGATGGAGTGTCATGATTGGCCAGGCCTTGAGGACATGCCACCCTTGTCATGGGATGGGGATAGAGAACCACACAAGTAGGAGAAAGGCAATTCCACATACCAAAGGGGCTTCTGTTACCAGAAGAAAGAGGGCTGAGGTGCTGGACAAAGACAAGGTACAGGGACTTCCCTGGTGGCCTAGTGGTTAAGAGTCCGAGCTTCCACTGCAGGGGGCGCGGGTTTGATCCCTGGTCGGGGAACTAAGATCCTGCATGCCTCGAGGCAAGGCGAAAAAAAAAAAAAAAAAAAAGACCAGCTACAGACAGTGGCTCGGGTGTGTGTGTGTGTGTGTGTGTGTGTGTAAGCTAGAGGTCTTCAGGATCTCCAAATAATAGCTTGGAAAACAGTTTGAGCTCCTGAGCTGGATATCCTCCATTTGTCTCTCCAGATCCCATCTGAAGGGTGGCTCCTTCTGGTTGGGTCCAGTCAATGGGGACACGGGCAGGAAATTGGAGGCAGGAAGAGAGGTCGGGGTATTTACTCCCCCAGCTCCTGCTTGGGTGGCTGGGCTGGACAGCAGCTGTTTCCCTCTAGCGAAGGCCACACCTCCTAGCAGGCAGCCCTCTCCCTGAGCTACAACTGCCACCACTTTCGGTGGGTGACCACTCCCTCCTCTTGCCCCTTCAGGCCTAGGTGTGAGGCTGCTTCCTCCTCTTGCCCTGGTGTGTTTCCCCATCCCTCGTTGATTTCCTCTAACCCTGCGCTCACTTTGTACTTCGTCTCTTAAACTCTCCCCGACTCCACTTTTTTGAGCATGCCATCTCTTTCCTGCACGGACCTGCTTGGTACTCTGCCCACCTTCCACACCACCACAGTTCCAGTCCTCCCAGATTCCCTCTTCTAAATAGTTCTGCGAGAGCTTTGCTTTAGGCTCCTGTGCTCTCACAGATCATCCTGGTCAGGGCTGTCACCTCAGCCAGCCTGTGTCTGCAAGAGGTTTGGGGTCAGGGGATTTTTGCTCTCTAGAACTTTGCTCCCAGCAATGGATGCAAGCCCCTCCTTTAATTTTCCAAAGACAGACTCACAATATTTGACAAACATTTACTGAAGGTGTAGGGAAAATAGAGAAATAACAAGGTAGAAGAGGAAAGCAAAACTGAGTCTGAAAGCTCCGGGGTCTCGAGTCTCCTTAGAGAGCTGTGTGTGCCCTTGGGAACCGCTCTCTATTTCCTGGGGCCCTGAACAAATCCCTTTTAATAGGCCAGTTTGCACCTGGCAAGAGACTTTGTACTGATTCCCTGGGAATGTGCAAAAGGTCACCTCAGCAGGCCTGATCAGCATAAGCGACTTCTTTGAGGTGCAGATGGAGCTGGTGTATTGGCAGGAACTGACTACTCAAGTGTTCAGGACTTTAATTGATTTTAAGAGAGGGGCTGACAAAACCGCTGCTGTCGTTTGCTGCCTAAAGGCAGAAAGAAGCCAAACAGTTAAAGAATGTCAGCTGTGTTAATTATAAGAAAATGCATTTAACGTGTGAACATTTTCTGGCTCCCTCTGTAGCCCTGGAGATGGCTGCACACAAGGCTCATGGCCCCCGTTTGGTTTTTAACCAGAGATTTCAACAATGAGAAAAGTGTGTTGTGTAGTTTTGTGACGGAATCCAAGCTCGGTCTGCTCACTGCACAGCAGGACAGTAATAGGGAGATGAGGTGTTGAGGCAAGGAAGAGCGACTTTATTCAGAAAGCTGGGTGTCCGAGAAGATGGCGGGCTAGCATCCCAGAATACCATCTTATGGGGTCTGGATACTAGTTTCTTTCATAGAACAGAGACGGGGAGAAGGTGAGGAAGTAAAGCAAAAAGGCCATAAGCCTTGCAAAACATCTCCTGGTTTGGCCAGCCTCAGGGAGGGGCTGTGTTTATTTCTTCTTTTCTGCAGCCATTCACAGGTGGGCAGGGTCAGGGTGTTTCCCCGTGAGCTGAACAAAGGCACTTTAGTTTAACATTCAGGCAGAGGGTCAGGGTTCCCTGAGGGAGGCCATTATGTATGCTCAAGGCTATAGACAGCGTCCTTTTAGTGATTATAGTAACAAAAGCAATGAAAAGCAAAGGTTAAAGTAAAAGAAACAGATGCAACATGGAGTCAGATTTTGCTCTTCCCTGTTGCAGTTTTGTGTTAAAAAGCTTTACATTCCCAAGTCTTTTGAGGACTGGAGACTCGGGGGAGGTGGGGCTGGCAAAAGAGAGGGGATGTACTTGAATGTCCCCTAAATGAAGAAGCAAGGCTGCAACCTGCAAAACTCCAGGTGCCGCTGACATTCTCTGGGACCCGGGGGATCAGGGAAGAGGTTACCTTCACCCCCATCCTCCAGCCTGCGTCTCAGGCAGCATATGAGTAACCCTGTAAATTAGGGCGGACATGAATGGGATTTTAGTAGCGATGTGTGGGAGTCTATAGAATCTGGCAAAAGAGAAATAATTTTATTTAGTCTTCAAGAGAAAAATCAGCTATGCTAGCCTCTGAAGTAGCACTCACTATCCAATAGGACTTCCTGTGGTGTCGGCTGGAAAAAAAAAATGCACGATGCGAGAGTTGTGACTTACGTTTTATTTGGGGCAAAATGAGGACTATAGCCTGGGAGACAGCCTCTCAGCTAGCTCTGAGGAACTGCTGCAGAGAGGTAGGGGGAGAGGTCAGTATTATAGATGATTTTAGTGAGGGGGGTACATGCAAGCAAGCACACATTTTGGCAGAAGGTTGCTGCCAGTTACGAGGAGCAGATGTCTCTGTTCGTGAGTTTAGTGCTTTTCTAGATATGAGAAGATGCAAGAAATTGGGCTCATAAAATCTTCTCCTGAAAATATCTATCCGAAGCCCTGTTCTGCCAGTTCTTCCCACAGCACAGAGTGCCTCATTCCTGGTCTCCACCCTGAACTCTTTTCAGGGGGGTGTTGAAGGGCAGCCACTGCAGTGGCTAGAGACTTCGTTCTTGTAAAACCAGGTGGAGAACAACAGTTTTTAGTTGGCAGTGGAAATGTTCAGTGTCTGTGCTGTTCCATTGGGGTAGCCACTAGCCACATGTGGCTATCGGGCACTTGAAATGTGGCTAGTGGAACTGAGGAACTGAATTTTTAATTTAATTAAATTTAAATAGCCACATGTGGCTAGCGTCTACCAACTTAGACATCATAGCAAAGTATGCAAAATACATCTTTTTTTTTTGTGGTATGCGGGCCTCTCACTGCTGTGGCCTCTCCCGTTGTGGAGCACAGGCTCTGGACGCGCAGGCTCAGCGGCCATGGCCCACGGGCCCAGCCGCTCCGCGGCACGTGGGATCTTCCCGGACCGGGGCATGAACCTGTGTCCCCTGCATCGGCAGGCGGACTCTCAACCACTGCGCCACCAGGGAAGCCCTGCAAAATACATCTTGATTTGGGGCAGAAGACTAGGAGATTTATATAGGCTTAGGTTTGACTAATAGTCACAAAGTTAGGCCTGTATACACACAATATTATATATTGTATAATAAAGATTTAAACAACCTACTGGTCATGCCACGTGATGGTGATGGAACAGGAGGAAGAGAAGAAAGCCTGGGTCTGTAGCCAGAGGAGGTGGTTGAAGAAAAAGCACCAAGGCCTGGGTGGGAGGAAATTGGTGAAGAACATGAGGAATCGATATACAAGTGCATACGGGGGCCTGGCCTTGCCCAGGGAGAAGCCGCAGGTGTATGGCCAGTTGGTCCCACCCTCGAGGGGCTTACCATCTTTGGAGTTGAGACAAGATCTGTCCGCATAAAATGCACAGTGAGCAAGACAGGCCATAATGCCAGAGTTATGCCAAACAAATAAATACATATGTAAATATGCAAATACACAAATAAATATGTAAATATATAAATACTGTGTGCATCCGAGAAGGGAGAGATCTGGGTCAGCCACAGGTGTTAGGACCAGATGGCCTGGACTAATTGCTGGCTCTGCCACTGGTTGTGTGACCTTGGGCAAGTCCTTTACTATCTTTGTGCTCTGATTCCTCCTCAGAAAATGGAAATGATAAAAAGTGCCACTCTCAAAGGGTTGCTGTGGGGATTAAAAGACATACTAGACATGAAGTGCTTGGAACAATGCCTGGAACGCAGTAAGTGCTCATGAAGTCTCAGCAATGACCGAAGGGCAGAGGAAATGGCGGAGTAGGGAAAGGGGCACTGGCTTTTGTGACCTCCATCCACGAAGGCACCTCCTTTCATTGTAACTGAAACTGCTCGTGAACAATTCGATACTGAGCAGAGTTGTTATTTATGGTGTAACGAGCTATTTTCAAATGCACTCACATAGCAAAAGTCAGGGAAAAATAAGTAAAACACGTTTGTAGGTAAATGTCCCCAGGAGCAGAGCCTGAGATGAGGATTCAGGTTTCTTCAGGAGGAAGGGCAGGGTGGGAGCAGGACAGGGAAGGGGAGGAAGGCAAGCAAAGGATGATCTTGAGCGAAGTCCCAGTCGAGGCCAGATCCCCAGGGGAGCTCTTGAGGGTAAACTCACCCCAAGAGTTTGTCCCAGATCCAAGCCAGGCAGCTGGGCTTTAATATGCCCACACCTGGCAGTCATTGGCTGAGTTCTCCCCCAGGAAGCCTACAACCCCAGGCACGTGGCTACCCTCTGCACTATGGGCAAAGCAGTGTCAAAAGCCTAGAGGGCAGAAAAAACACACAAAACTGTCGGGAGGGTCGCACAGAAACAGTAAAGGGGATGAAGCACCTGAGCTCGGCTGCTGAGCGCTGTGCGTTTTGCTGAAGGAGGCCGGGCTGGGAACTGATTACGGTAAATTGATGACGCTGATTGCTGAAGGCTCACGCTTCCGAGCAGCTGATTTCAACGTTCGGGCTGTATAAGATGCCTGGAGGAATTGCTTGGAATGCAGATTCCCGGGCCCCACCGGCAGAAATTCTGATTCAGTTGGTAGTGTCCAGGAAAGCTCATTGTTAACATGCTCCCCAGATAACACGGATGTGGGGGCGGGGATCCTCGGGCCACGCCCTGAGCACCACTGCTTAGGGGACTGACTGTAGGAGGCTGGCGAGGGGGCAGGGCGGGCGGGTGGGGGGCGGCTAGCTGGGGCCGGGTTTCCAGGAGCGCTGAGTCAGTGTTACCAGGAGCTCACTTGTGAACCCACGTGGAAAAGCGCGGAAACAGCCTCGTGAGATGCCTGCCAGGGGAGGATAGTCAGGGAGAGGCTGCTGAAGCGCAACCACCCCGGGCGCGGGAGCGCTCATTATGTGAGCCCTGAGGGCAGCGGGGGATGTGATTTACGGAACTGCAATCAGGTGGTGTCTTAGCACGCACGAGGAGACTAGGATTCGAGCACAAGCAGTTTACTTGGGAGGTGAAACCCGGAAGCACCAGCAGGAAAGTGGGGATAAGAGGAGGAGGGAAGGCAGTCAGGACAAGTTATTGGTGTCGGTGAGCAGGTGACGACTGGGGACAGCAGGCAGCCTGGGGAGCACGCATCTCCAAGTGGCTCCACTTGGCGGTGAGAAACTGGGATGTTGTGCGGTCGGTTCCCTTTCATCAGTGATTGAGGACCGCTCCCTGGAACTCCTGGCTGCCCTGGGTGTGTGGTGCGCACTCTGCAGAAGCTGGTGGTGAAAGGCTGTCAGCCTGCGTGGGACTGAGCGCTGAGCCCACACGGGCAGGACACTTACGGTGCTGCCAGGGCGGCTGGGAATTGCTCACCTCGCAACAAGGACAGTCTCTTATGAAATCGCCTGCCGCCCGCGGGGTTGGTGTTAGGCGGGCCTGCTGGTCTGCAGCCAGAGGGCAAGCTTCGCCCGCGGGCCCTCATCCCTCAGCCGCGGGCTTCGAGGCCTTCGTCGGTCTGTGCAGCCTGGCTGGATTTCCAGGACCGCCTCGGCCTAAGGATGGTAAGGGGCCCACGTCCTGCAGATCATGAGGTTCCAGAAGATTCACGCTGCTTCTGCTCTGGAATTAGCATCCGCAAGGTAAGGAGGAGGCAACAGCGACCACCCACCCTTGCCTAGTATATTTTCTGTTTACTCCGTTGCTGGATCTCGGAGCCGCGCTGGGTTCTCTGAAAATCCACCCCTTCCCCCATTGCACCAGGCTGAGCGTAAGAGCAAAGCTGTGAGAGGCAGCCAGCGTTCGTGGAGTTCCTTCTTGAACTGCCTTGTCTGTTTCTTCCTGGTTTAATCTCTGGCCTTGATCATGTGCCACTGTCTTTTTTTTAATACAATAGATTGGTACAGTGCCCGGTACAAGGTGACTGAGCAGTAAATGTTATTTTTTTATTATTAAATTTATTTATTTATGGCTGCGTTGGGTCTTTGTTGCTGTGTGCGGGCTTTCTCTAGTTGCGGCGAGTGGGGGCCACTCTTCGTTGAGGTGCGTAGGCTTCTCATTGCGGTGGCTTCTCTTGTTGCGGAGCACAGGCTCTAGGTGCGTGAGCTTCAGTAGTTGTAGCACGCGGGCTCAGTAGTTGTGGCTCGCGGGTTCTAGAGCGCAGGCTCAGTAGTGTGGTGCATGGGCTTAGTTGCTCCGTGGCACGTGGGATCTTCCTGGACCAGGGCTCGAACCCGTGTCCCTGCATTGGCAGGCGGATTCCTAACCGATGCGCCACCAGGGAAGTCCCCCACTGTCTCTTTTGTTTACCTTTTTTGCCTTACGGTGCTGATGAGAGCGTGAGGAGAATGCTACACCCATCCTAATCATCACCCATGAGGTGACAGTGGGAGTGATGGGAAATAGGAGAGAATGACAAGGACAATTTGACCTAGCCAAGAAAGGGATCCCCAGGCATGTGTGCAGGGTTTAGGAAAAAAGATTTTTAAAAATCTACCAAAAATATGGGCATGAGCTCGTGGTCAGAGAATCCAAAAGATAGAGATGAACAAGAGAAAATGGTTGCTAAAAAAACCTGTTTGTGATACATCACCACAAAGGAGGCTGGAGAAGAGAGAAAATGGGGCAGATCTAAGGAAACCATCAAGGCTGCACAGAGGGCTCTAGATAGCTTTGATTTTAAAGCGATATGTACAAAACCAGAAATCTGGCATCATTAAAGGAGAAACACAAAGCATGTCATAAATTTCTCAGGATCGAAATCAAAAGACCAGAATAAGCTCAGATTTGAGAACAATAGTAATGATAGCAATAAAAAAGCTTTTATGTTCTATTTGAAACAGGAAGAAGGAAAGGATGGATCTGCTTGGGGCGAGTGAAGTGATACAAAAAATGGCAGAGAGAAGAAGCACACAGCTTCTGGTTTGTCCTTTTTCTTACTGTTTATCAAGGCCAGTGCTCTTTAACCTGGAAAGGGTGAAAGACTCTTGGTTAAACTAGGGGTCGGTGAAGAAATTAAAAAGAGGCCTTGGGTGTTTGGAACAAGTTCAAGTCAGGCACTCTGTAGGCGGAAGGGGTTGTCATGGGGGTTAGGGTATTCTGTTTTGTACGTCAAGTTGTCAATGTCAAAGAAGTGTTGTCTCACAAAAAGAGAGGGGGAAATGAAGGATCTGAAAACCATGGCAAATGAAAGGTTCTGGGTGGGTTTAGCCTGGAAAGGGGGAGACTTGCAGGAAGGCCATCCAAGCTTGGAGAAGGACTAGAGCGCGCTGTAATAGGGTGGAGAGTGTAGCTGAGCCCAGTGGGTTGACATTCTGGGGAAGTCCAATTCAGTATTAAAAGTTCCGAAGGCTTCGAAGTAATTACCATTGACTAGCTGCCTCAAAGCAACGATGTCTCCATAAGAGTAAAGTTCAAACCGAGAGTAACTGAATTTGTCGAGACTGTTGTGGACAGAATTTTCTAACAGGGTATGAGGTTAGGTTAGGATCCCAGGCATTTGTTCTTAGCTTTTTCTAGGCCATGGACTCCTTTGAGAATCTGATAAAATGCCGTTTATGTTAAAATGCCCATCTGTGCCAACACACCACTTTTTATGTTCAAAATCAAGGAGTCCACTTTCCCTAAAATGGGATTGTGGTCCCCAGGTTCAGAAGCCCACAGCTAAAGGGATTCTTCTCTCTCTAAAATGCAGCGATTCTAAACCCTTTCCCTAGAAGTTGCCCTTTCACGAATCTCTCCCCAGAGGTCTTTTGTAAACATTTTCATTGCTCGATTAAAAAAAAAATGGACAGGGCGTTCACCTAATTCATGAAACCAGCTGAGTGTTCAGGGCGACCCAAAACTTTGTTTCTTAATGTATGATTTCTGTCATGTGGCAGAACTTTCTCTCAACACCTGTGTGTTTGACACTTGCCACACATGATCCAATGCCAAATCTCAAAGGTTCGACTTTTTAAAAAAAATCATGAAAGGACTAATTCCAAGTTGTTTGCCCTTGGCTTTCCCTGTGTCGGCTTCAGGTCAAAGCCATGTTGTAATACACAGAAGCACCACCAGATGGCACCATTGGGAAAGTCTTGCTTTGCTAGTTGGTTTCCCAGCTCTGACGTCTATTCTAAACATAGCCTGGTAAAATGCTTATGGAAGAGGGAAGAGAATCTATTATGGGGGAGGAAAAACACCAATGACAAGACAGCCCTGGCACTTTCTTGGATTTGGGTATACAGAGTCAAGCTTTGATTACTTCTACTTCTTAATTGTCCGCTTTGGGAGGCAGATGCATAGATTTATGTAAAACGTAAGCATTTCTTACATCCACATACATACATATTCTGCCTCTGCTGATGCTCTGTGTGATTTAGAAGCTGCTCATAAGTTGGGGGAAGAGCCTCTTCCTCTTTTGGATTGTAAACTTGCACGTTCATTCTTTTATTGCGTCTGTCTCCTACTTCACTTCCAGTAAGTTTATTCGGTTTGCATGGAAACATCACAAAAGGCCTTTCTGGGAAAGGAAAATCTCGGTTACATCAGCTCTCTCTGCTGTGAACATCAGGCCAGTTGGAAAGATGAAAGGGAAAGGAGAGGGCAGAAGTGAGCATGGATGGAAAGCAGGATTATCCCTGAAATTGACATGTCTGTTCGACCGTCTCTTGCTCCTTCCAGCTTTTTCTTAAAAAATAAGTTTTCTCAAAACCCGTGTTCGTGCTACATTAAGCCTCATGTTTCTGTTTCTCATTTTACTGCTTGGGATGGCATTTGCTGCCACTTGGTAAGCTTCCTTAAGAGAGGGAGTGATGTCGGTTAGACTACAGTTACCTGTGTTGAGAAAGGACCCTCCATTGTTTTGTGGTCTTTGGCAGGCAGCTAGCAGATGCCATGTCTCTTTGGGGCACAGCTTTGGCCAGCCTTCTCTTCATTTTTATACCTGCAAGTGGAAAATCACCACTTTAATGAGCCACATCCTCTGTGGAAAAAAATGTTTGCAATTACCCAACAGAGGAAAACGCCCTTTCTAAGATCTTTGAGAAGAGGTACTGCAGACCGCCCTCCACCCCCCCCCCCCACCAAATTCACAATGGGGGAATTCTTCTCGCCTTACATTCTATTTCAGAGATAGTTCTGCTAGAATCCTGCATTTCTGAGCGAAGAGTTGTGAAACAGAATTCTGGAGTGGTACAGCTGGGAGAAGCCAGGCGTATTGGCATTGAGGAGGCATCTTCCTGGTCTGGCTCTGTGCTGGGCGTCCAGGGCATGCAGAGAGTAAAGAGATACTGTTCCTCTCCTCCAGGAGCTTCCAACCTAGTGGGAAACACAAACATACAGAGACCCTATGTTATGCCTGGAATTATAGTTGAGTGCCAAGAGCAAAATAAAATCAAAGTGCAGTTCTGCTTGGCTGGGCAGGGCTGCAGCAAGTGAAAATCTACTAAAACGCAGACTGTTAGCAAAGTCAAATTATCCTTTGTCCTCAAAACGTAAGTAAGTGGATGGATGTGGGCTATTTTTCTTCTTTATACTTTTCTGTGCTTTGTAAAAATTCTAAAATAAGCACGTTTAGGTTTTTTGCCCTCATTATAAAAGTAAGTGGGAGTCTGAAGAGGAAAACGTATACTTTTTTTTTTGGTAACAGTCATACTAATGTTAACAAAAGCGAACACTTATTTGGTGGTTACTATGGTGCCAGGTACCATTCTAGGTGCTTTTATATATTAACTCATTTAATCTTTCTAGGCACCTTATGAAAGACGTGCTGTTATTAAACCCATTTTACAGAGCAAGCAGTTGAGGCACAGAGAAGTTAAGTAGCTTGCCTGGGTTGCCGTAGGATTTAAGTGGCGGGGCAGGCTGGCCCCAAAGTTGGAGTTAAACTAAATAAGTTTGGTGAACATTATGAAGGAAGAGTTTTTCCTCCTGAATTAATTTCCCAGAGAACTGAAGCTGGTCATCCTGTCTCAGGATTGGGCTGGGGAATGACATGTTCCTGGAGCAGGATGGGTCAGTAAGGGCAATGCTGGGATTGGAGGATCAGGCCTAAGAGGCTCAGTTACTTGGGGGAACCCGCAAGTATAGACCAAAGAGTTTCCAGCTGGTTGGCCTAGCCTGGCCTAAAGGGTTGTGGGAAATAGCAAGTCCTTCTCTAGAAAAGCTGCTCCCCCTGGGAGGGAGTGTGGCGGGGGTGGGGGGGGGGGGAGGGACAGAGTTGTGGCAGGTAAGCAGAGTGTCATGGAGAAAGGGATTGGGGTTTGGGTCAGGGGTTAGCATTACATATTGGGGTTAGGGTTAGGGATTAGAGTCATGTGATAGGGTTTGGGGTGAGAGGATTGTGGGTAGAGTCTGGTACTTGGCTTAGGGATAAGGATTTGGGTAACCATCGGAGTTTAGGGCAAGAAAATACAATACGGAAATATCTTTGCATTCTCAAATGCTAATGGGATACATTCCTATGGTAGAAGTCTCTGGATTTGAAACACACCTTTATGTTTTTTTGAAGCACAGATTTTTTTGGTCTTTTTTATTATGGTAAGACATATGGTCTGGTAACATAAAATTTACCATCTTAACCATTTTTAAGTGTGCAGTTCAATAGTTTTAAATGTATTCACATTGTTATGAGTCAAGTTCTCTAGAACTTTTTTTTTAACATCTTTATTGGAGTATAATTGCTTTACAATGGTGTGTTAGTTTCCGCTTTACAACAAAGTGACTCAGTTATACATATACACATGTTCCCATATCTCTTCCCTCTTGCGTCTCCCTCCCTCCCACCCTCCCTATCCCACCCCTCCAGGCGGTCACAAAGCACCGAGCTGATCTCCCCGTACTATGCGGCTGCTTCCCACTAGCTATCTATTTTACGTTTGGTAGTGTATATATGTCCATGCCACTCTCTCGCTTTGTCCCAGCTTACCCTTCCCCCTCCCCGTATCCTCAAGTCCATTCTCTAGTAGATCTGTGTCTTTATTCCCGTCTTGCCCCTAGGTTCTTCATGACCTTTTTTTTCCCTTAGATTCCATATATATGTGTTAGCATACGGTATTTGTTTTTCTCTTTCTGACTTACTTCACTCTGTATGACAGACTCTAGGTCCATCCACCTTGCCACAAATAACTCAATTTCCTTTCTTTTTATGGCTGAGTAATATTCCATTGTATATATGTGCCACATTTTCTGTATCCATTCATCTGTTGATGGACACAAACTGAAACACTATACCCGTCAAAAAACAACTCTCCTTCCCTCCAGCTTCCGGTAACCACCATTCTACTTCCTGTTTCTATGAGTCTGACTACTCTAGGTGCTTATGTAAGTGGAATCATTCAGTCTTTTTGTGACTAGCTTATCTCACTTACCATAATAACCTCATAATGACCACAAGGTTCATCCATGTTATAACATGTGACAAGATCTCCTTCCCTTTTAAAAAAAATTAATTTATTTATTTTATTTATCTATTTTTGGCTGCATTGGGTCTTCGTTGCTGCACGCAGGCTATCTCTAGTTGCAGTGAGCTGGGGCTACTCTTCGTTGCGGTACACGGACTTCTCATTGTGGTGACCTCTCTTGCTGGGGAGCATGGGCTCTAGGCACGCGGGCTCAGTAGTTGCAGCACGCAGGCTCAGTAGTTGTGGCTCGTGGGCCCTAGAGCGCAGGCTCAGTAGTTGTGGCGCACGGGTTAGTTGCTCCGTGGCATGTGGGATCTTCCCAGACCAGGGCTCGAACCTGTGTCCCCTGCATCGGCAGGCGGACTCTCAACCACTGCGCCGCCAGGGAAGCCCTTCCTTCCTTTTTAAGGTTGATAATATTCCATTGTATGTGTATACTTTATTTTGTTTATCCTTTCATTTGTCAGTGGATATTTGGGTTGCTTCCACCTCATGGCTCTTGTGTGAGTAGTGCAGCTGATTTTTGTGTGTTCATTTTGTATCCTGCAACTTTGCTGAATTTATTAGTTCTAACAGGTGTTTTTTTGTAGACTCTTTGGGGTTTTGAAGTACAGATTTTTTAAAAAGCAGCCTCAGTGTAAGAACAAAATATTAATGTATGGCTGAAATTATGAGCACCTAAATAGTTCTTGAGAAAGTAAGTTGAAACTTCACCAGAGATAAAATTTATCCAAATTCCAGTAAATCTGAAATTCATGGCACCATCAGTTTTCCCCCTTGACATAAAAAAAGAGTAGAGTAATTGTATAATAGTTCCCTTTGTCCATTACATAATGGAGGGAAGTGGGCAGCTTTGTCAGTTAATCTGTTATAATATTCATGCCTGTGACTTTTTTTTTTTTTTTTCTGTACGTGGGCCTCTCACTGCTGTGGCCTCTCCCGTTGCGGAGCACAGCCTCCGTGCGCGCAGGCTCAGCGGCCATGGCTCACGGGCCCAGCCGCTCCGTGGCATGTGGGATCCTCCCGGACTGGGCACGAACCCGCGTCCCCTGCATCGGCAGGCGGACTCTCAAGCACTGCGCCACCAGGGAAGCCCATGCCTGTGACGTTTTTGTTTTCAATGACATTTCTATTCCCTTATCCTTCTAGGGAGGTTTCTGATAACCATAAATAGTTTCATAATGCCAGTGCAGAGCATAAAACACTGCATTAGGGCTTCTGGAGATTTCTGATTACGGTGAGTATACAGTCCATGGTGTTTCAGCTTCACGATTATGAAGTTCACAGTAAGAGATGGTGGTGCTAGTAAAGGAAAAGGTCTGACTTTGAGGTTCATCTTATAGGTCAGTGCTAGCATCTTCTCATGAGGCTCCTACACATACTGTAGAAGAAATGTATTTGCAAAATCTCACTGCAAAGTAGGACTCTTTTTCAACAGATTGTTCGCCTATGGCTGTCCTTCAGTTTGGAGATTGTCGGCATTCTTGGAGGTAAACGCACATGTGGTAGAATGAAAAGCATTCTTATTTTGCTACGATTTGAAAGAGTTACTTTTACTTTGAAAAAAATATTCTGAGACATTGATTCTGAACATTTTGGGACTTGTGGCAACATTATTGGGTTAATTTTAAACGTATCCTATTCTGAATCCATCAGAGTTCTTAGTTGCCAACATCAGAATCTACTCTAGTTAGTTTAAGGAGTTTATTCAAAATTTTAAATAGCTTTTGGAGTCTTGGGGAGGGCCAGAGAGCCAGTCTTGGAGGCTACACAGCTGGAGAAGCAGGCAGAGCGCTCAAATGTCCCACAGGACTGTTCCAGAGAAAGCTCCCTGCCTCGGTACTTACGATCCTGGAGGCACCATTCACCTCTGAGTCCGTGCAACCAGCTCACTTTATCATTATTTTAAAAAATCAACAAATTTGGATTTGAACATCTTATAACAGTCTTTAATATGTAATGGACGATGATATTCCCTTACTGATTGAGTCAGTTTGAGTCAGGCCAACCCCTCATTTTCAAAAGGAGGAATGGAGGCCTAACAAGATGATATGACTTGTGCAAGGTCTTCTGAGTCTCAGGCCATTATAGAGGGTGAGGAGGGGGAGGGGATGGGTCTGCTCCAGTCTGTCAAGAGTGTTGAATTAAAAAGATATTGTTGGGCTTCCCTGGTGGCACGAGGGTTAAGAATCCGCCTGCCAGGGCAGGGCACACAGGTTCGAGCCCTGGTCCGGGAAGATCCCACATGCCACGGAGCAACTAAGCCCGTGCACCACAACTACTGAGCCCACACGCTACAGTTACTGAAGCCCGCGTGCCTAGAGCCCGTGCTCCACAAGAGAAGCCACCGCGATGAGAAGCCTGTGCACTGCAACGTAGAGTAGCCCCCGCACGCCGCAACTAGAGAAAGCCTGCGCGCAGCAACAAAGACCCAATGCAGCCAAAAATAAATAAATATTTTAAAAAATTTTAAAAAAAGAAATGGTAAAATTTATTTTAAAAAAGACATTGTTAAAAAAATTTTAAAAAATGTTTTGGACTCCCCTGGTGGTCCAATGGTTTTTTTAAAAATGATTTAAATATATATACTTTCTAAAGTAGTTTTAATGTCACAGAAGTGGCTTTTCAGTGTGCAGCAAGAGAAATCAGAGGTAGCTAAGAAAAGGCCCCACCAGCCTCAGGTCTCCTGAGCCTGCGGAAGGCCAAGGCAAGCTGAGCCCTGAGCAGCCGGTTTAGCAGCCATGAGAAAGGCCCTGAGTTCCTCAGGAAGAGCCAGGAGGCAGTCCCCACCCCTTGGAAACCTGGTTTCCTACGGGGGTACAGGCATCTCTGGGCCCCCGGCTCACTGCTCCAGTGAAAATCCCCTCAATGCCCATTCATTTAATGCCTCCTAGGGAAGCGCGGCTTCCCTAACAGGCAGGCTAGGGGGCTGAGGCAGCCTGCCTTTGCTGCATGGTCCTGGGGGACTGGGGGTGGGCCTGGCCATGGGAAGGGCTCAGTCAGCAGGCTTATCTTCTTGTAGGAGGGTGAGGAAGTGCTGGCCTCCCTCACAGAGCAGGCTGTGTTCAGCCCGGCACAGCACGAGCCAGGGTGGCCCCAGCGGCTCCTGCTTGCTCACCAGGGGGAGGAGTTCGGCCATCAGGACCTTTTCCAGGTGGATCTGCTGGTGCAGCATGGCCCCCCCGCAGCCCGAGGGCCGCCGGGGTCTGCAGCTCCTGGGTACTGTGCACCGCTCCCGCAGCCTGTGGAGACGCTGCCCCGCGATGGCCTGCAGCCCCTCCGGGGTGAGCAGGCAGCGCTACTCCTGTATCCAGTCCTTGGGCTCTGCCGTGAGCTCTTCCCCATTCGAAGTCTTAGCAGCAAGCAGGCCTCCTGCAGGTGCCGCAACTCTGCCTCCACCTCCGCGGCGCTGAGCCTAGAGCCGGGCCAACTTGAAGTTGTCTGCATTTTCTGCAGGAACTGGGTTTTGGCGGTGGTAGCAGCATCCACAGAATCACTGGTCTGTGCAGAGCTGAGCTGGGCCCACAGGCTGGGATGCACACGTGCGCAGCCCGCAAACCAGAGAGCAACGTGGTGACCCCAGCCAGCTGGGCTGGGCCACGAGAAGTAGGCAAGGGCCAGGGTAGCGGCCCCAGCCTGCTGTCGGCTCTGCTGAATGCCAGGAGGGGCCTTTGGGGGTCCTGGGGAACTGAGGGGACACTGTCCGTGAAAAGGGTGACAGAGCTGACCCACTCTGGGAAATGCTAGGAGAGAATTCAAGGGAAAAAGGGGAGAGGAGCCAGCAGTGACTGGTAGCCAAGATGTCTGGTGAGAGCTCTGGGTGCTGGCTCTGTACCAGGCCCAGCACAAGCACCCGAAAGGCACTACCTTGTTTAAGCCCTACAGCACCTCTAGAAGCTGCTACTATTATTGTCATGTCCACAAGGAAGACAGATGGGGACTTGGAGACACGGAGTGCCTTGTTCAAGGTCTCACAGCTTGAGACAGGCCGAGCTGGGGGCCTGCGAGGCCGCTGGCTGAGTGTGAGGTGACCACAGCCGTCTTAGGGAGGCTGACTCTCCTAACGCGGAGAGTGTCGCCACCCAGCAGAGAAAGCCAAGGGACCCGTGGGAGAAGTGTTACCATCGGGAGGCTTCCCGGCTCTCCACACTCCCCTGGTCTCACCTCCCCCTCCTCTTCCCCCTCCCCCAGCCTCGAGGCTTCCGGGAAGCCGCTTTCCTGAAGGCCTCGGGCAGCTGCATCCTGTCAGAGAAGCCGGTGCCCAGGACAGCTCTGTGTCACTCGGGGGGCTCCAGGCCCCACTCCCTACTCAGAGCCCAGTGAGGGATGAGGCTCGCCCACCCCTCAGGCAGGGCTTCCAGGGTGACCCCAGGAGCCAGCCCAGTTCAGGTCCCACCTGGCAGGGAGGAGAGAAAGCGGAGCTCAGGCTCATGTGGAGCCCCGGGGCTGGGTGGATAAGTGGATGGGGCACAGGACAGGCCCCAGTGCATCAGACGTGGCACCTTCACAGCCAGCTGTTCCACTCTGCCGGCTTCCGGGCTTGGGCCTCATGGGGTGGCATCCTGGGGCCCCCCTGGCCCACATCCAGCTCAATGCCCTGCCCTCCCTGTCACCCCAAACCCAGACTCCTGCTGCTGCCAGGATCTGATCAGGTAGAGACAGTAGTGCCTCCAGTGAGGGCCTGGGAAACGCACCCCTTATCCTCGAGTGTAAGAGCTTCTGGGGCCTGAGGCACAGCCAACGGGCCTATTTGTTGGTCCCTGCGGCCTGGTTCAGGCTTGGTGGCTCCGGCCCCTTCCCCATACAGGTCTGATGCCCCACTGACAGAAGCCTGCTCTCAGGGAGGTCCTTGGCAGGCCCCCTGGTTTGGTGGATGCCCCGGGGGCTTTTGTCTCTGATGCACGGCTGTCAGCCCTGCGTGAGGCGCTGAGGGGGCAGAGGCTCTGGTGGCAGGGGAAGCGGCCGTGGACGCAGACTTCAGGCTGGGGGCCTTGCCCTTGTCGCCTTCTCCAGCCTTTGAGATGCCTTTTCGCACCCGTACAGCCTTCTCCAGTGCCTGGGTCAGAAGCTCCGGCTCCTTGAGGTCCTGCGGGCTGGGTGTGCGTGCTGCAGATGGGGCCTCTTCATTAGTTTCTGGCCCTGGGCTGGGCTCCGGAGCCGGGGTCTCGGCTGGTTCCCAGGCACTCAGCAGCCGCCGGGAGCCTCGCAGGCTCCGCTCCAGCTGCCGCTGTCACTCGGTGCAGGAGTCCAGGGCGCCATGCAGCTTGGCCACCAGCCTGGAAGGGACGCACCCGAGGCTCAGCAGCCTCGGACTGCGCCGCCTCCCGCCCCCTCCAGGGCGGGGAATCCACTGGTGCGAGCAGCCGGCAGGGTCCAGTGGTTAAGACTCTGAGCTGCCACTGCAGGGGACACGGGTTCGATCCCTGGTCGGGGAACTAAGATCCCACGTGCTGCACAGTGTGGCCAAAAATTAAAAAAAAAAAGACATTTTTGGCCGTCATGGATATCATCGCTAAGCTCCTTTCACTAATTTGTCACGGAGACAATAAGGTTTCGATCTCTCCCCTACTTCGACCTGACTCTGGCACCTTGGGCCACCCCTCTGCCTTCAGTGTCATCTCTAATATCCCTGGAGAATTGATCTTGAGCCTAATAACAAACTCCCATTTATTGAGCGCTGTGCTAAGTGCTGCGTGTGCGCCGTCTCATTTAGTCCTTACATCCACACGAGGAAGCAGATACTTTCATTAGTTTCATTTTATGGATGGGGACACCGGGACCAAAGGGGTTCAGAGCCTTGCCCAAGGGAGTGAAAAATTTGACCTGCCATTCAAGTAGAGCACTGGCCCTTAAACTCTGCCTCTCCATCTTTATGGGAAATTCTAGCTTTCATACTCTACTGTCCTCTGATTCAACCTTGATACCTCAGTGGGAAACGAGTGCCCTGTTGCTCCTGTAAGCCCTATAATCGCCCACTGAACCGCCCTCTTTCTGGTTTTGGCCTAGCATGATGTAATGACACTTGTCCCTTTAATAGGGAAGAGGTGAGGATGAACGAGGTGATGATTGGTAAGTGTTTTGAGCCTGTTGAAGAAAAACTTGGTGTCGTAGGCTTCCACATGGGGAAAGAATTATTTTTAATGGGAGTGAGAAACTGATGAGAATTCAGCAGCGAGAGCCATGTTGTTTTTAGGGGGTGGTCTCCGAAACCAAGAGCTGTCATTTTGCTTAATGATTTCAAACCTGAATAAGCAGTATAACAAGTGAGCCTCAAACTCAGTCATTCAACCAAAAGGCAAACAATTTTGTAACCAGGCGATAGGGGAGCTTTACAGCCTTTAAACAATATAATCTGAGAGCACCCCCGCCATCTTACCAACTGGCAACACAGAATACGTGGGTTTTAATCATTACACTGTGGTAGCTGAACAGCCAGCTGGTAGGAAGCTTAACTCTGCTTTATTCCCAGGGGAAAAAATAAGTTTAGAATCATGTGGTGTGTTTATTTTATTTATGTTTTCAAATCGACTGCAAAGTATTTTTCAAATGCTATAAACATAGCAGTCAATTAACACCCTCTTTTTTTAAATTTTCTTTTTTATTTTATTTTTTTGAATTTTATTTTATTTGTATACAGCAGGTTCTTATTAGTTATCTATTTTATACAATTAGTGTATACATGTCAATCCCAATCTCCCTGTTCATCCCACCCCCCCCCACCCCCACCCCCGCCACTTTCCCCCGTTGGAGGCCATACGTTTGTTCTCTCCATCTGTGTCTCTATTTCTGCCCTGCATACCGGTTCATCTGTACCATTTTTCTAGGTTCCACATAGAACCTAGCTATTCCTGGCTATTGTAAATAGTGCTGCAATGAACATTGGGATGCATGTGTCTTTTTGAATTATGGTTTTCTCTGGGTATATGCCCAGTAGTGGGATTGCTGGGTCATATGGTAATTCTATTTTCAGTTTTTTAAGGAGCGTCCATACTGTTCTCCATAGTGGCTGTATCAATTTGCATTCCCACCAACAGTGCAAGAGGGTTCCCTGTTCTCCACATCCTCTCCAGCATTTGTTGTTTGTAGATTTTCTGATGACGCCCGTTCTAACTGGTGTGAGGTGATACCTCATTATAGTTTTGATTTGCATTTCTCTAATAATTAGTGATGTTGAGCATCTTTTCATGTGTTTGTTGGCAATCTGTATATCTTCTGTGGAGAAATGTCTGTTTAGGTCTTCTGCCCATTTTTGGATTGGGTTGTTTGTTTTTTTGATATTGAGCTGCATGAGCTGTTTATATATTTTGGAGATTAATGCTTGTCCGTTGGTTCGTTTGCAAATATTTTCTCCCATTCTGAGGGTTGTCTTTTTGTCTTGTTTGTAGTTTCCTTTGCTTTGCAAAAGCTTTTAAGTTTCATTAGGTCCCATTTGTTTATTTTTGTTTTTTGGGTTTTTTTACATCTTTGTTGGAGTATACTTGCTTTACAGTGGTGTGTTAGTTTCTGCTTTATAACAAAGTGACTCAGTTATACATATGCATATGTTCCCATATCTCTTCCCTCTTGCGTCTCCCTCCCTCCCACCCTCCCTATCCCACCCCTCCAGGTGGTCACAAAGCACCGAGCTGATCTCCCCATACTATGCGGCTGCTTCCCACTAGCTATCTACCTTACGTTTGGTAGTGTATATATGTCCATGCCACTCTCTCGCTTTGTCACAACTTACCCTTCCCCCTCCCCGTATCCTCAAGTCCATTCTCTAGTAGATCTGTGTCTTTATTCCCGTCTTGCCCCTAGGTTCTTCATGACCTTTTTTTCCCTTAAATTCCATATATATGTGTTAGCATATGGTATTTGTCTTTCTCTTTCTGACTTACTTCACTCTGTATGACAGACTCTAGGTCCATCCACCTCATTGCAAATAGCTCAATTTTGTTTCTTTTTATGGCTGAGTAATATTCCATTGTATATATTTGCCACATCTTCTTTATCCATTCATCTGATGATGGACACCTAGGTTGTTTCCATCTCCAGGCTATTGTAAATGGAGTTGCAGTGAACATTTTGGTACATGACTCTTTTTGAATTATGGTTTTCTCAGGGTATATGCCCAGTAGTGGGATTGCTGGGTCATATGGTAGTTCTGTTTGTAGTTTTTTAAGGAACCTCCATACTGTTCTCCATAGTGGCTGTAGTAATTCACATTCCCACCAGCAGTGCAAGAGTGTTCCCTTTTCTCCACACCCTCTCCAGCATTTATTGTTTCTAGATTTTTTGATGATGGCCATTCTGAGCGGTGTGAGATGATATCTCATTGTAGTTTTGATTTGCATTTCTCTAATGATTAATGATGTTGAGCATCCTTTCATGTGTTTGTTGGCAATCTGTATATCTTCTTTGGAGAAATGTCTATTTAGGTCTTCTGCCCATTTTTGGATTGGGTGTTTGTTTTTTTGTTATTGAGCTGCATGAGCTGCTTGTAAATTTTGGAGATTAATCCTTTGTCAGTTGCTTCATTTGCAAATATTTCCTCCCATTCTGAGGGTTGTCTTTTGGTCTTGTTTATGGTTTCCTTTGCTGTGCAAAAGCTTTTAAGTTTCATTAGGTCCCATTTGTTTATTTTTGCTTTTATTTCCATCTCTCTAGGAAGCGGGTCAAAAAGGATCTTGCTGTGATTTATGTCATAGAGTGTCCTGCCTATGTTTTCCTCTAAGAGTTTGATAGTTTCTGGCCTTACATTTAGGTCTTTAATCCATTTTTAGCTTATTTTTGTGTATGGTGTTAGGGAGTGTTCTAATCTCATACTTGTACATGTAGCTGTCCAGTTTTCCCAGCACCACTTTTTGAAGAGGCTGCCTTTTCTCCATTGTATACTCTTGTCTCCTTTATCAAAGATAAGGTGACCATATGTACGTGGGTTTATCCCTGGGCTTACTATCCTGTTCCATTGACCTATATTTCTGTTTTTGTGCCAGTTCCATATTGTCTGGATTACTGTAGCTTTGTATTATAGTCTGAAGTCACAAGTCTGATTCCTCCAGCTCCGTTTTCTTCCCTGAAGACTGCTTTGGTTATTCGGGGTCTTTTGTGTCTCCACACAAATTTTAAGATTTTTTGTTCTAGTTCTGTGAAAAATGCCATTGGTAATTTGATAGGGATTGCCTTGAATCTGCAGATTGCTTTGGGTAGTAGAGTCATTTTCAGAAGATTGACTCTTCCAATCCAAGAACATGGTATATCTCTCCATCTGTGTCATTTTTGATTTCTTTCATCAGTGTCTTATACTTTTCTGCTTACAGGTCTTTTGTCCCCCTAGGTAGGTTTATTCCTAGGTATTTTATTCTTTTTGTTGCAATGGTGAATGGGATTGTTTCCTTAATTGTTCTTTCTGATCTTTCGTTGTTAGTGTATAGGAATGCAAGAGATTTCTGTGCATTAATTTTGTATCCTGCAACTTTACCAAATTCATTGATTAGCTCTAGTAGTTTTCTGGTAGCATCTTTAGGATTCTCTATGTATAGTATCATGTCATCTGCAAACAGTGACAGTTTTACTTCTTCTTTTCCAATTTGTATTCCTTTTATTTCTTTTTCTTCTCTGATTGCTGTGGGTAGGACTACCAAAACTATGTTGAATAATAGTGGCTAGAGTGGACATCCTTGTCTTGTTCCTGATCTTAGAGGAAATGCTCTCAGTTTTTCACCATTGAGAATGATGTTTGCTGTGGGTTTGTCGTATATGGCCTTTATTATGTTGAGGTAGTTTCCCTTATGCCCACTTTCTGGAGAGTTTTTATCACAAATGGGTGCTGAATTTTGTCAAAAGCTTTTTCTGAATCTATTGACATGATCATATGGTTTTTATCCTTCAGTTTGTTAATATGGTGTATCACATTGATTGATTTGCGCATATTGAAGAATCCTTGAATCCCTGGGATAAATCCCACTTGATCGTGGTGTATGATCCTTTTAATGTGTTGTTGGATTCTGTTTGCTAGTATTTTGTTGAGGATTTTTGCGTCTATATTCATGAGTGATATTGGTCTGTAATTTTCTTTTTTTTGTGGTATCTTTGTTGGGTTTTGGTATCAGGCTGATGGTGGCCTCATAGAATGAGTTTGGGAGTGTTCCTTCCTCTGCAGTTTTTTGGAAGAGTTTGAGAAGGATGGGTGTTAGCTCTTCTCTAAATGTTTGATAGAATTCACCTGTGAAGCCATCTGGTCCTGGACTTTTTGTTTGTTGGCAGAATTTTAATCACAGTTTCAATTTCATTACTTGTGATTGGTCTGTTCATATTTTCTATTTCTTCCTGGTTCAGTCTTGGAAGGTTATACCTTTCTAAGAATTTGTCCATTTCCTCCAGGTTGTCCATTTTATTGGCATAGAGTTGCTTGTAGTAGTCTCTTAGGATGCTTTGTATTTCTGCAGCGTCTGTTGTAACTTCTCCTTTTTCATTTCTAATTTTATTGATTTGAGTCCTCTCCCTCTTTTTCTTTTTGAGTCTGGCTAAAGGTTTATCAGTGTTGTTTATCTTCTCAAAGAACCAGCTTTTAGTTTTATTGATCTTTGCTATTGTTTTCTTTGTTTCTGTTGCATTTATTTCTGCTCTGATCTTTATGATTTCTTTCCTTCTGCTAACTTTGGGTTTTGTTTGTTCTTCTTTCTCTAGTTCCTTTAGGTGTAAGGTTAGATTGTTTATTTGAGATTTTTCTTGTTTCTTGAGGTAGGCTTGTATTGCTAGAAACTTCCCTCTTAGAACTGCTTTTGCTGCATCCCATAGGTTTTGGATTATCGTGTTTTCGTTGTCATTTGTCTCTAGGTATTTTTTGATTTCCTCTTTGATTTCTTCAGTGATCTCTTGGTTATTTAGTAACGTATTGTTTAGCCTCCATGTGTTCGTGTTTTTTATATTATTTTCCCTATAATTGATTTCCAATCTCATAGCATTGTGGTCGGAAGAGATGCTTGATATAATTTCAATTTTCTTAAATTTACCGAGACTTGATTTGTGACCCAAAATGTGATCTATCCTGGAGAATGTTCTGTGTGCACTTGAGAAGAAAGTGTAATCTTCTGTTTTTGGATGGAATAGCCTATAACTATCAATTTATCTGGTCTGTTGTGTCATTTAAAGGTTCTGTTTCCTTATTTTCATTTTGGATGATCTGTCCATTGGTGTAAGTGAGGTGTTAAAGTCTCCCACTATTATTGTGTTACTGTCGATTTCCTCTTTTATAGCTGTTAGCAGTTGCCTTATGTATTGAGGTCCTCCTATGTTGGATGTATTTATAATTGTTATATCTTCTTGGATTGATCCCTCGATCATTATGTAGTGTCCTTTATTGTCTCTTGTAACATTCTTTATTTTAAAGTTTATTTTATCTGATATGAGTATTGCTACTCCAGCTTTCCTTTGATTTCCATTTGCATGGAATATCTTTTTCCATCCTCTCACTTTCAGTCTGTATGTGTCTCTAGGTCTGAAGTGGATCTCTTGTAGACGGCATATGTACGGGTCTGGTTTTTGTATCCATTCAGCGAGGCTGTGTCTTTTTGTTGGAGCATTTAATCCATTCGTGTTTAAGGTAATTATCAATATGTATGTTCCTATTACCATTTTCTTAATTGTTATGGGTTTGTTTTTGTAGGTCCTTTTCTCTCTTGTGTTTCTCATTTAGAGAAGTTCCTTTAGCATTTGTTGTAGAGCTGGTTTGGTGGTGCTGAATTTTCTTAGCTTTTGCTTGTCTGTAAAGCTTTTGATTTCTCCATTGAATCTGAATGAGATCCTTGCCGGGGTAGAGTAGTCTTGGTTGTAGGTTCTTCCCTTTCATCGCTTTATTTTATTTATTTACCAAAAGATTAACCATGTTTGATTTTTTTTTTGGTCTGAAAAGTAACTGCCTTATTTATTTTTTAACATCTTTATTGGAGTATAATTGCTTTACAATGGTGTGTTAGTTTCTGCTTTATAACAAAGTGAATCTGTTATACATATACATATGTTCCCATATCTCTTCCCTCTTGCATCTCCCTCCCTCCCACCCTCCCTATCCCACCCCTCTAGGTGGTCACAGAGCACCGGGCTGATCTCCCTGTGCTATGCTGCTGCTTCCCACTAGCTGTCTATTTTACGGTTGGTAGTGTATATATGTCCATGCCACTCTCTCACTTTGTCACATGGTGCCACTCCCTTCTGGCTTGTAGAGTTTCTGCTGAGAAATCGGCTGTTAACCTTATTGGAGTTCCCTTGTATGTTATTTGTCTTTTTTCCCTTGTTGCTGTCAGTAATTTTTCTTTGCCTTTAATATTTGTCACTTTGATTACCATGTGTCTCGGCATGTTTCTCCTTGGGTTATCCTGCCTGGGACTCTGCGCTTCCTGGACTTGGGTGGTTATTTCCTTTCCCATGTTAGGGAAGTTTTCGACTATAATCTCTTCAAATATTGTCTGAGGTCCTTTCTCTCTCTCTTCTCCTTCTGGGACCCCTATAATGCAAATGTTGTTGAATTTAGTGTTGTCCCAGAGGTCTCTTAGGCTGTCTTCATTTCTTTTCATTCTTTTTTCTTTATTCTGTTCTGTGGCAGTGAATTCCACCATTCTGTCTTCCAGGGCATTTATCCGTTCTTCTGCCTCAGTTATTCTGCTATTGATTCCTTCTAGTGTAGTTTTCATTTCAGTTATTGTATTGTTCATGTCTGTTTGTTTGTTCTTTAATTCTTCTAGGTCTTTGTTAAACAGTTCTTGCATCTTCTTGATCTTTGCCTCCGTTGTTTTTCTGAGGTCCTGGATTATCTTTACTATCGTTACTCTGAATTCTTTTTCTGGAAGGTTGCCTATCTCCACTTCATTTAGTTGTTTTTCTGGGGTTTTATCTTGTTCCTTCATCTGGTACATAGTCCTCTGCCTTTTCATCTTGTCTATCTTTCTGTGAATGTGGTTTTCCTTCCACAGGCTGCAGAACTGTAGTTCTTCTTTCTTCTGCTGTCTGCCCTCTGGTGGATGAAGCTATCTAAGAGGCTTGTGCCAGCTTCCTGATGGGAGGGACTGGTGGTGGGTAGAGCTGGGTGTTGCTCTGGTGGGCAGAGCTCAGTAAAACTTTAATCCTCTTGTCTGCTGATGGGTGGGGCTGGGTGCCCTCCCTGTTGGTTGTTTTCCCTGAGGCGACCCAGCACTGGAGCCTACCTGGCTCTTTGGTGGGGCTAATGGCGGACGCTGGGAGAGCTCACGCCAAGGAGTACTTCCCAGAACTTCTGATGCCAGTGTCCTTGTCCCCACAGTGACCCACAACCACCCCTTGCCTCTGCAGGAGACCCTCCAACACTAGCAGGTAGGTCTGGTTCAGTCTCCTTTGGGGTCACTGCTCCTTCCCCTGGGTCCCAGTGTGCACACTACTTTGTATGTGCCCTCCAGGAGTGGAGTCTCTGTTTCCCCCAGTCCTGTCGAAGTCCTGCAATCAAATCCCACTTGCCTTCAAAGTCTGATTCTCTAGGAATTCTTCCTGCTGTTGCCGGACCCCCAAGTTGGGAAGCCTGATGTGGGGCTCAGAACCTTCACTCCAGTGGGTGGACTTCTGTGGTATAAGTGTTCTCCAGTTTGTGAGTCACCCACCCAGCAGTTATGGGATTTGATTTTATTGTGATTGCGCCCCTCCTACCGTCTCACTGCGGCTTCTCCTTTGTCTTTGGATATGGGGTATCTTTTTTGGTGAGTTCCAGTGTCTTCCTCTTGATGACTGTTCAGCAGTTAGTTGTGCTTCCAGTGCTCTTGCAAAAGGGAGTGAGCACACGTCCTTCTACTCCGCCATCTTGAGCCAATCCTAAATAACACCCTCTCTTAAAAACGATATGTAAGCTCCTTGGAAGATACAAACAGGGCTTATTGAAGGGAAGTTAAGTATGGGGATCTGGCTTTCAGCTCTTCTCATGCTCAGAGGAGCCAACAACACATACTTTGGGCTAAGACCCTACGTCTACTAACACCAATGCCATTCCTCCCTGGGGCATTCATTGCTTCAGACATTTTATCCACCCCTCAGGCCCCAATTTCCATTAGATCTCACCTGCTTTTTCTCTCAAGGCACCTTGAACTTTCCCTTATAAACTTATCCATAATTTTTCTTCATTACTTGTTAATGCGTGCCTCTCCCACCATACTGTAAATTCCATGTATGTGTACCCAGTACCAAATGCAGACTCTGTTACGTGGTGAGTGCTCAATAAATATTTGTGGATCTGTGTGTTCCTGTGGAGAATGGAGAGGAATGGGTGAGAATCTAAAAAACAATTTTAATAGGATTGAAAATCTTTCATCTTTCTGATCTCTTCATAAAAACGTATGTTGCCCAGCTAGATTGTGATTTTAGAAATTTGTGCTGCAGGAGTTGGTGAGGGATGTCTCAAGTTTGTCTTCACGTTACTGAACCAGAGTGGGTCCACTTGCCCATGCGCAGTAAAGCCTATCTACTGACACTGGGCTGTGGTGAATACAGTGCAGTGTTTATTGCAGGGTGCCAAACAAGGAGTCCAGGTAGCAAGTGCTTAAAAGACCCAAACTCCCTGAAGGCTTTCAGGGAAAGGTTTATAAAGACAGGGTGAGGGAGGGGGGTTGTCAGGTATGTGATCAGCTTGTGGACACTCCTCTGATTGGTTGGTGGTGAGGTAATCGGGAGTCAACATCATCAACCTTCTGGTTCCAACTGGTGTGTGCTTGTGGGCAGCATACAGTTAACTTCTTCCACCCGGTGTGAGTTTCAGTATCTGCAAAACAGCTCAAAGGACGTGACTCAGAATATTATCTATAGCCCTTGAGGAATTAAAGGTCCTTGACTTTTTTTACTGGCTAAACTGTTATTTTTTTGTCTTGCTTGTATTTTTTCCTTACTTTCTTCATTTTCTCACTTCTCTGATTAAATTTATTCTTTGACAAAAGTTTTTCTACAGGCAAAAGGTAGGAGGAGAACATGGGGGGAATTCTGTTCTGGGAAGGCCCCATAGGGTCCTGTTCGGTTACATTCAGTCCTCTGATGCCATTTAGTTCATGCCCAAGATATATGCATATGTATACAAGGCAGTGACCAAGAAAGGGGGATTTACAGTCAGAAAGATCTCAGTTCAAATCCTCCCACTATTTGGTGGTCATGTGATTTTAGGTTATCATGGCAGCCATGAAAGGGTGCCACTCTGACCTCCTGCTTCAGGAGCATAACTGAGGGCCCAGCTCCTGCCCCTCCGGATTCACTGCTGCATTTGCACCTAGGCTGTGTTTCCCATGGGCTGCTCCCAGCCAGTGAGTAAGCGCAGTCAGAGTACTAGGGCAGGCCATCCCAGGGACATGCGGGACTCCTCCAACGGGCCACCTTGGCTGCAGGACTCCTCGTTGGCCTGGCTGAGACTTTCCTAGAGGTCCTTCTATGTCTCCTCCACAGGGTCCAGACTGGCATCGCCACCTGAAGGCGCGCTCTGCCTTCTCCTGCCCCCTCCTCTGAGCCTTTCCCCGGCACTTCCCCCCATACGGTTCTTGCACTTTTTTTTTTAAACATCTTTATTGGAGTATAATTGCTTTACAATGGTGTGTTAGTTTCTGCTTTATAACAAAGTGAATCAGCTATACATATACATATGTCCCCATATGGTTCTTGCACTTCTAATCCCATCTTGGCGTCTGCTTCTTGGAGGACCCAGTGAATTAACACAGCTAGTCACCTAACCTCTCTCTGGCTCCGTTTCCTCATCCGTTAATTCCCTTTAGGGTTGCAGTGAGGATCAATGTGAATAACCTCGGAAACGTGGCCGGCATCCTGCACACAAGAGCTATCATTCATTCCCAGCTTTTCGCCTTCACATCGCCCACTCCTGCTCCTTCCCATTGACTGTCTCTACTGTATCTTGTAGCTCTTCCCTTCGGTTCCCAAGGTATCAACTAGCTCGGTGCACCCCTCCCGCCCCCCACAATTCCCCTGTGTTAACATTACTAACAAGAGCAGTGTTTTAACATGAGTCTTCTGTGGCGTAACCTGTAGTCATTGTAATGATAGAACAGCTTAAACAAATCATGAAATGACGATGTATCTCTGGCTCCCTCCTAAGTCCCCTTTCTGCCTCTCTTTCTGTTCTGACTCCTTCAGTGCTGGGAGGAATAGACTTTAGCCATCTCTTCTCTGCTCCCAATAAAACCTGTTGTCACGGAGGACGAGCCAGTGAGGGTGCCTCGTGTCTCTTCTGTATTTAGCTGCCTATTCCTCCTGCCCATAGGATGGGCCCCCCTGCAGCTGAGGGTAGGAGCGATGGCTCTGGCTGCCTCTCCACACTGCTCTGGATCTTGCTTTAAGCGCTTCATTCCCAAATGGCAGCCCCTCCTTTCTAGATGGGGCCTGAAGTCCTACTTGCACCGAAGTGGTGGCCGAATCGAGTCGCTCTTGCTTATCTCTGCTTCAGGCACAGCACGTAGAAGGCTCTGCTTGGTAGACAGGATGGCCTTAGTGCAGGCAGCTGGTGGGCAAAGTCCACCCTCTCCTCTGCTGCTGGAGCCCCTCAGAATGTCTCCTTTGCCATCTAGACCTCTCTGGGCTGGCCCGTGGCAACTCACAAATGCCCTGATCCTCTAGGGCAGACGTGCATTCATTCAGCTGGACTTCTGAAGTAGGGCTACACTGAGTGTCTTCGCTTAGTTCTTAGCTGAATTGAACTTTCTGAACCTTCTGGAATCTCCCCGAAAACACCCAGCCCTAACCCTTCCTTTCAGTATTTTCTGTTGCAGCGGTACATATTAGAGTTCTCGGCAATGTTTTACCAAAAACCGCCTTCCTCTGTAGAATCCAACAGCCCGGGAGCTCCTTTAAAATGGGCTGGGAGGAACGTGCGCCGCTTCTTGGCCTTTGGTAAGCCGCTATTTCCGAGGCCTTCAGGACTCGCACGCCTGGGCTCGTTGCCCCACCCAGAGTTCGACAAGTGAAAAGTTGAAAAACAAAGAATGATGAGACAGAGAGAGTAAACGCTGCTTATTGTAAAAAGTCAAACCGTAAAGAAGCCTAGGGAGCAGACGCTGTGGGTGCTCCGCCCGTATCTCTTGGCCTTCACCATTCCCGTGCATGCTTGTGGCTTCCTCCTCCAAGCCCCCGTGACTGTCATTCTGAGGGCTTCCTTGGGCTTGCCCAAGCACAGGCAGAATGGGGAGTAAATGCCCCGCGAGCGGCTCTGAACCATTGATGGCAGAAGCTGGTGTATAACTACTCCGTCTTCCTTCCCCCTAGGGTGGGACGCGTCTAACGCAGGTTCTACACCAATTTCCAGTTGCCTCAGTTGCCCACAGTGATGACATGCTTGCTAACACACCCCCACTTCCCTCCTAGTGCTTCGTGAGTCTCTCTCTCATTTCAACTACTCACATCCAATCCTCATCTCCAGGTCTGCTTCTAGAGGAACCCAACCTAAAACAGCCCATATACTCTACAATATTGTCTGAAAATAGCCCTTCACATTGCTTGCAGCAATGAACTCCCTTTTTTTTTTTTGCCCGTATACCTTCCTTAGTATGCACCCCCGTTATATTCATACTTGTTTATTTATAAATGATATCCTTTCATTAACCAGTATATTAAGTCATGGGCTATACCTCGGGCCAGCTTTATATCCATATTTTTAATAGGTACCTGGATAATTTTGAGTTCTCTGAACAACCTCTTTTCAGATCTGACTAGATGGTCATTGTTTTGACTTCAACCATGGTGGACAAAGAAGGTTCTAGAAAGTGGAGAAATGCATCATTTGTTGCATTGTGAGAAGGAGAACTCATTTTCAGGTTGTTTGATTTTTCTTGCCTTATTAATATTATTTCCAAGCAGGGTTTCCTTTGTGGGATTCTTCAAAGTCACCTGTTTATTTTATGAGGGCTGGTTTCATTATAACTGGAGACTAGAATCTGTAAACACACTTTACCTTATAAATGTTGCAAAATGCTGAAAGTAAATGACGAGGCTTATCATCCCTTCAATTCAGGAATTCCCATTCTGTCTTCAAAATCATTTGAGGAGTCTTGTCTTGCGACTGTCTGACTTCCAGACAGGGGGAGGGTGGTGGCATGAATCTATATATTACCTACTAGTTGAGTTTATTTTCTTATTCTTTGGATCAAAAATAAATCTAGTCGAAGTTAGCGTCTTTCCCTCTCCTGCTGCAGTGGATCATCTTGGCCACCCCTTGAGATGTGCACCCCTACTTTGGGCACCACAGGTTTGCTTGCATCTGTTCCGCATTCCTCCGCCTCTTCTTCAAGAGCTTCCCTGCCCTGCACCCACCTCTCCAGGACACGCTGTTCCAGTCAGTCCAGCCTGTTCCCTCCTCTAGCCCTTTGTTTGTTCCCAGTTGTGCCGTGGGCCCTCCCTCCCGCCCCAGTTCCATCCATGGTGTTTTCATCTTTCCTTTCCCATGGGCGTCCTCACTCTGCTCCAGACCCCTGGAACATGTCTAGCCCTCACCACACTTTTTTTTTTTTTAATGCACCACCTTCTTATTTGTCTGTAGCTGGGCTCTAACAGCTGCCCACAGGCTAGAGCCACTTGAGTGCAGAGAGGACAGAGAGCTAATTGGAGGTGACGCTTAATCTTATTAAGTGGCGCTGGATCCTACATCCCATAACCAGCCCAGGGGCCCGAGGATCCTCTGGGCTCTGCTCTTCCGGCTCTCCCAGCGTCTGTCTCCTCTGGTAACTGGCTGGGGAGTGTAAATATTAATTGGTCTATGGCACGCAGGTAGTAAGGAAGCCATAGAGAAATTACTCCAACTCCTAGCTGAGAGGATAGAACAGTGCCGGGCTCAGGGTGAATTAGGCTACGTTCCTCGTGGATTACAGCTTCTGTTCTGCCTTCCAGACTGAGTCAAACACATTCATAATAAGACTTTTTGTTTTAAGCCCACATTTATTTTTTGAAACTAGATCTCCCAAAGCATAGAACTAACCTACTTTTTTTTTTACAGCTTTATTAAGATATATTTCACATACTATATAATTCACCCACTTAACGTGTACAGTGGGCTTTAGTAAATTGACAGAATTGTGCAGTCAGTTCATGTGATGTTCAGTTTTACGTGTCAGCTGGGCTAGGCTACAGTCTCCAGTTATTCAATTAAACGCTAATCTAGGTGCTGTGTGAAGGTGTTTTGTAGATGTGATTAAAGTCCACAGTCAGTGAACTTTAAGTAAGGGAGATTATTTTAGATAGTCTGGGTAACCCTGATTCAGTCAGGTGAAAGGCCGTAAGAGCAGACCTGGGGTTTCCCAGGAGAAGAAGGAATTCTGCCTGCAGACTGCAGCTTTAGCTCGTGCCTGGGAATTCCAGCCTGCTTCTCCTGATGGCAGGCCCTATGGATTTCAGACTTGCCTAGCCAGCCCCACAATCGCATAAAGTAACTCTTCATGCAAGTAGAGTCCTAAACACTGGACCACTAGGGAATTCCCGAAATCTCTTAATATATGTCTCCTATCATTTATATGTTTCTGGTTGAACCCCGATTGATACAAACTCACTTTGAAAATACAAGAACAAATTTCCATTTTCCATAGGAGCCTGCTTTTCTTTTCTGGGATCTCTTGCAATCTTCTCCCCTTTTGCTCTGTGTTCTTAAGGGTGTTTCTATCTTCCCTCCTGCCCGCAGGGGCTAAGTCTTGGATTTAATCTTCATTGTATATAGGTACGGTCAAAGAAATTTTCACCACCACAACAGTTTGTTTGGACTCTATTTGAAATCTTTCCTCTTGCCATTTCCACTAGAAGGTAAATTTCATGGGGAAGGGGGAAGGATCTTAGTCTGCTCAGCTTATTAAGATAGCTCAAGAGCCCAGAACTGTGCCTGACACATAGTAGATGCTCAGTAAACATTTGTTGAATGAATGAATGCCCACAATGGCGTGTAAACTTGAAAGAAGGAGAGGTTTTTCTTTTACATCCTCCATAAAAGCCTAACAGTGTAGAAGCATCGAGGTACTTGTGGTAAATTACAAAAATGGCCACAAATCCTTCCCTTCTCCTAAAAGCTGGAGTCTATTTCTCCATCTCTCAAATCTAGGCCTGGCTATGTGAATTGCTTTGGTCAATAGGACATGAACAAATGTGATATAAGCAGAGACTTGAAAAGCGCTTAGGTATTAGGGCTTGGAATTGGAACTCTAACACGACCATGAGCTAGCCTGCTATTGGGTGACAGGCTACAAAGAGAACCAAGGCATCCCATCTGACAGTGTACCAACCACCAGACATGAGAGTGAGGCCATTCTAGATCATTCAACCAGCTGCCAAACTATAAGCTGAACACAGACACGTGAGCCAGTCGAGATCAGAAGGACTGCCCAACTGACCCATTGGCTAGTGAGCCAAATAAAATGTTTGTGGTTTTAAACTGCTAAATTGAGGTCATTTTTTACACAGTAATAGATAAACGATACAGGACTCAATACATTCCCAGGTTCAGATAAAGATACGTCATCCCAGTTCGCAAATATTGTGTGCCTGCTGTATGCCAGGCTCTGTGCTTGGCTCCAAGAATAAGAAGATTAAAAGATGTGGATCCTGAAAGCCTCCTTAAACATGACACCAAAAAACAAGTGACTAAAGAAAAAAATGGATAAATTGGATTTCATAAAAATCTAAAACTTTTGGGCTTTAAAGGGCACCATCAAGGAAGTGAAAAGACAACCCACAGAATGGGTGAAAATATTTACAAATTATGTGTCTGATAAGGGACTTGATTCCAGAATATATAAAAAGCTACCATTCAATAATAAAAAGTTAACCCAATTTAAAAATGGGCAAGGGATCTGATTAGACATTTCTCCATAGAATATATACAAATGGTAATAAACATATGAAAAGATGCTCAACATCATTAGTTATTAGAGAAAAGCAAATCAAAACCACAATGAGGTATCACCTTACATCTGCTAGGATGGCTATAGTAAAAAAGACACACAATAGCAAGTGTTGGCGAGGATATGGAGAAATTGCTGGAGGAAATGTAAATGTTAAACACAGAGTTACCATATGACCTAGTCTGGATCGTACTCTGACACCAGTCAACCAATTCTCCAATTCCCCGGACACCAATTGGATGTCCAACAATTCAATTTAATTCTGAAACTAACTACCTGGAGTTAGTGACAGATTCCACAGATTTAAGGGTTCAGTCCCACCAGACTGCCCCCGATGCCAGTGCAATGTCCTGGGCCACCCGTACTTCTGGCTGTAAATTGTAGGTTCCCACGACCCCCTCCTTAAGTTCAATAGTTTGCTAGAATGGCTCACAGACTTCAGGGAAATACTTTACTTACATTTATGGCTTTATTATAAAGGATACAACTCAGGAATAGCCAGATGGAAGAGATACACAGGGCAAGGTATGGAGAAGGGAGGGAACGTAGAGCTTCCATGCCTTCTCCAGCCACACCACCGTCCCAGCAAGTCCATGTGTTCACCAGCCTGGAAACTCTCCAAATCTCATTGTTCAAGAGTTTTTTATAGAGTTCCATCTCCAGCAATAGCCACCTCCCTTTCCCAGAGGGGTTGGTGGGTGGGGCTGAGAGTTCTAACCCTCTGATCACTTGGTCTTTCTGGTGATTGGCCGTATCCTCTATCTGAGGAGGGGGCGGGTCCCACCCTAAGTCACCTCATTAGCATACACTCAGGTGTGATTGAAAGGGGCTGGTTGTGCATAGCAAACCCCCCCACAAATCCTATCACTCAGGAAATTCCAAGGGTTTTAGGAGCTCTGCCAGGAACTGTGGGCAAAGACTAAATATATTTTTGTATTATATCACACCCAGAAGTTCCACTCCTAGATATATACCCAAGAGAAACTAAAACATGCATCCACACATAAACTTCTATGTGAATGTTTACAGCAGCGTTATTCATAATAGCCCCAAAGTAGAAACAACCCAAATGTCCACCATTTGAAGAATGGATAAGCAAAATATGATATATTCATAAAGGGGGATATTATTTAGCAGTAAAAGGAATGAAGTTTGATAAATGCTATAACATGGATGACCCTTGAAAACACTACGCTAATGGAAAGATGCCAGACGCGCAAAAAACATACATCGTATGACTGTATTTCGATGAAATGTCCAGAATAGGCAACTGTATGGAGACAGAAGGTAGATGACTGGTTGCCAAGGGCTGCGGGGGTTGGCAGGAGTGGAGACTGACTGCAAATGGCTACGGGGCGATAAAAATGTTCTAAAATCAGTTTGTGGTAGTAGTTGTACAACTCTTTGAATATACTAAAAGACATTAACTTGTACACTTCAGATGGGTGAATTGTATGGTATGTGAATTATATCTCAATAAAGCTCTTTTCACAAAGTTGAGCAAGTTGGCCAAAGGCGAACAATTATTAGTAGATAAGCTGGGTTGGGACTTGAGTCCAGGTCCTATCTGCACACTGTCTTTCTTTCTGTTTGTATCTCAGTTATGCCTAACATTTGTTTATCTCAAGACCAGTGTGCATAGAAAAATGCATAATAATATCTAACACATGTATAACGATGTTTTATAATCCATCTTCTTTTTTTAACTTTAAAATAGCCTGCGAGCACTTTTCCATGTCATGACGTAGTCTTCTACCACATAAAATTTAATAGCTACGTAGTATCCCGTTGTATGACTGAACCTTCATTTGTCCAACCAGGTCCCTATGATTTGAATGGTTTCTAATATGGGGCTATTATCAAACTCAGTGCTATAAACAGACTGGTGGGCTTTCTATTTTTGATAGCGTCTATGACCTTTTTTCACTGACCAGTGTAGGGTTTCTCTCCTTATAAAACTTTTTACTAAAGCATGATGTACATATATAAAAGTGCCCATATCGTAAGTGTAGAAGTAGCCATGTTTCAGAAACAGCACCCCTGTGTAACCAGCATCCAGTTGAAGAAACAGAACATGACCAGCACTTCAGAAGCCCCCTCCTACCCTCCATATCTTTTTTCCTTCTTCAGTTGAATATCAGGTGGCAGTACATCAAATTGGCAAATCCAACACCCCCCTTTGGAGCAGAGCCAGTAAAGATATCACAGATTACTGCTTAACGTGCACTTGTGTCTCTCTATTCTGTTTGTGCCTTGGCTGTCCCGCTTTCAATGCTCTGATGTCTAGTAACCTTAATCGTCACCTGAGCATCACCTCGACCTTGAGTTTCCACGTTTTGGGTAGCTTCAGGCGCTGAGTGGGCAGCTGGCGAGTTAAGCTGGCATGGGTGAGTGGCATGACCAGGCATGTCGTGCCACCTTTCCCGCCCTACACGCCTGACAGCGTGTATAAGGAGGGCCTGAGCCCTGGTTGTGAGCGAGGGCCAGACGTTCTATACTAGTGGATCTCGAACTTGGCTGCATATTGGAATCCCTGGAGGGCTTTAAAATATAATGATGCCTGGGACCCACCCCCAGAGATTCTGATTTAATTGGCTTGGAGTATGGCCTGGACACGGAGATTTTTTTTTTAATACCCCGATGATTCCAAAAGGCAGCCAAGGCTGGGAACCCACGCTCTCCACTCGGATTCTCTTTGGCTTTTGTGGGTGTACTGCTTGGTGTCAACGTTAGCTGAAGATTAAATGCCAGACCTCATTGACTCCATAATATTTTTGTAATTCACTGCAACTGTTTTTGGCTTTCTTTAGAGGGTTTGTGCAATACTATTTTGACAAACGTCGCACTCTCTTAGATTGAACTGACATTCTCTGAGATGGCTGTGGGTATACCAGGTCATTTAGCCTGAATGGGAATTAAGATGTCTTAAAACAATAATGAGTTACCAGAGTCACTCCTTAAGCATATTTATGAGTTTTCCTGCCTCTCCTGCTGCTGATGGGCCTTGGTGTAATAGTGTGCTCACCGGAAGAAACGATGGTTTCAGATGCGTAAATTACACAAGGGAGATTTGCAAAGCCATCATGCCTGGTCCATCTAAATTGTTCCCTGTTTCCTGCAGAGGATACCAGCCTTTAGAAGGGCACTCTGCAGGCAGGGGGGACTTTCCCAAACAGAGGCCCAGAGAGCGTACCTGAAAGATGATTAAGGAAAGTTTCTTTTATAAGTTACCTTCAAGAGGGAAAAGGAAATACCTGGTTTATGAGCCAAAACCAATGGGCTGAGCAAATATCAGACGAAGGGAGGAGAAAGGAGTTTGAGCAAAGCGAGAAGGGAGATGAGTCTGGAGTAAGGTGGTGCTTCCAGGGTGTCCCCAGTAGAGGGAACAGTCAGCTAGCTTACCTGGTGGGGTTGTTGGCAGGTGTAAGCAGAGCTACCCAGGTACTGAGGCACCGGGAACACGAGCAAGTGTCATCCGTGTTAGACAGAAAGGGTAATAAACAGTGAAGGCAAGAGTGCAGATATGGAAACGCCTCCTGATTCCCAGGGAAATGTCATGCTCTCCTCAATTTCACCCTCCTAAATGTTTGCACGAGAATGCTGATGCATGGGCTGGAGTGCCTAGGAACGCCATCCTTTCTCAAGGAGCGCTTGGTGGACCCTGGCCAGAAGGTCAGCTCCAACAGAGCTCACAGTTGATGATACGCTTTCCCACATGATTTCGAAGCAGTGGTGGGTTCTGTCTTGTATTTATACAACCAACGGAAAGAATCTATTTTGGAGAAAACAGGCAAAGAAGGGAGCTGAGGATAGTAATTTTGTACCCTGCTCTGTAATTCAGTCTGGTATTCTCTGCCGAAGGAGAAAATAGTCCCTGTGTTAACAGACAGTAGAGGATGAGAGAAAGGTGGAGCAAGGAATTTGGACCCTGGTCCTGGAATTTTCAATGTGTTAGGAAGAGAGGAAATACTTTGAACTTTTTTTTCCCATTTTAAACATCATAGAAAGACATTGCTTATTTGTGGAGGAGATAGATGTACAGATTCGGCTATAGATGGATGGATAGATAGATAAATGTAGCACGGTGGGCAGTGTAACAACAGATAGATGAGAGGAAGTGAGGGTATTGGCCAAGAGCATAGATTCTGAAGACAGACTGCTGCCTGTGACAGTCACAGCTGTCACTAATAAGTGACCTTGGGCAGGTTATACAACCTCTCTGTGCCCCAGCGTCCTCATCTGTAAAATGAGATAGTAAGAGTACATACCTCATGGAGCCTGGCACAAAGTAAGCCAATCAAATTTCACTTTAATTTTATTATTATCAGGATATTACGAGAGAACTGATGAGGACTATCTACCCCAGCCTGAGGAAGTCAGAGAGAATCACCTCCCCGATTAGGGGAGGTGGTAGCCTGGGCTGAGTCTCAGATGATGAATATGAATTGGCAAGACAGGACGGAGACAGAATTCTCAATCTAGGCAGAGGAGTGGGGTCTGCGGGTGAGAAACATGTTTGTAAGGAAGGTTGTTAAGTGATTTGTATTTTTTGAATCATAATTCCCTCCATGTTTGAAAAATAGGTGAACGCATGTGTGGAAGTCACAATGTGGTTTTTGGGTTTTTTTTTCTTTGCCTTCCAGTCCACAGGACGACTGCAGTGTAAGGAGGTTCGGAAACATCTTGTAATATCTCCTAGTCTCCTCCCCAGGGTCTGTAGTCTACAGTTTGGAAATCATTGCTGGAGTCTGCTGTATCCTGGACTCAGGTCCTGCTTTCCTTCGACAGTGCTATCCACATGGAGAGCCATTGAAGGTTTTCAAATGGAGGAACCGTGGGGAAAATGATTACTCATCATCCATTTCAACGTCCTTTCAGTGTGCCTTTACATGTAGCAGAGTCTACAAATCTGAAACTACATTTCCCAGACTCCCTGGCAGCTGAGTAATTTCAGTTCCACCAGCCAGATGCGGTCACATGAGACAAATTCAGACCTCTTCCAAGTGGGGAAAGAGGCATGGTGGGAAGCTTATGTTTTGCCGGTGCATCTTACAACAGGTCTGGTGTGCCTCTGAAGCCAGTGGTTCCAGCAGTGGCTTCCTGAATCCCCACATCACATCTGAGGTCGGGACCCTGGGGCCAGCTGCTGCGAGGGCAGCTTGCCAGTTTGCTTACACAACACTTTCCTGAAGGTGGTGGTTTGCTGTCAGGAGAACCAAGTTAGCACACGTCTGGGTTCTGCTGTATCCTGGACCCAGGCCATGCTTGATTTCCACCTCTCTCCAGTGCAGCGCCAACCCCACTTCCCCTGTCTCCTTTCCCCTGCCCATGGCCCTTCCTTAGAGTCCCCTGGTCTCTACCACAGCTTTGAGAAGGGAATCTGCACTGGCATCTCGGTTACTTTCCTCCCAGGAGGCACCTGGGCTTCTTATGCAAATTTCTCTCCTCCCACTTATGCAGATTTGACCATTCCCCTGCCTTTAAGCTAGTTGTTTGTTTAACCTTAAAAAGAAAATAAGAAAGGACAATTGCCTCCCCAAATACCTTGCCACAAAGTGATGCCACTTGGGGCGGAAAGAGTGATATAGTCTTGTGGGGAGATGCTGATACAGCAGGCCAAATGATCAGGTAAATAAACTAACTGAAATGGACAGGCAGGAACTTCCAGGTAATTTATAAAGAAAGCAAGCTGTGGCCAGAGGAAGGAGCTGTCCTCTGAAGCAGAAGGAATAATCTTTCAGGATCTGGAACTTAAAGGGAAGTGAGATAGAGTAAACGACAGCTCTGACCTGGGGTGGGGTGGGAGAGTTTCCAGTCTCCACAGTGTCCCCACGTGAACTGTAGGGGTCTGCTCTGCCCTCAGAGGCCTGGCCGAGGGCCCCAAGAGGGGGCTGAAATCCAGGCCAAGCCCCCCCTCGCCAAACTGGGGTCCCCAGCATGGGGCTGTGTGCTCCCAGAGGAAGGAATGGGCCCCTTTTAAAATCCACATTATGGTAGTTCTATTTGTAGTTTTTTAAGGAACCTCCATACTGTTCTCCATAGTGGCTGTACCAATTCACATTCCCACCAGCAGTGCAAGAGGGTTCCCCTTTCTCCACACCCTCTCCAGCATTTATTGTTTCTAGATTTTTTGATGATAGCCATTCTGAGCGGTGTGAGATGATATCTCATTGTAGTTTTGATTTGCATTTCTCTAATGATAAGTGATGTTGAGCATCCTTTCATGTGTTTGTTGGCAATCTGTATATCTTCTTTGGAGAAATGTCTATTTAGGTCTTCTGCCCATTTTTGGATTGGGTGTTTGTTTTTTTGTTATTGAGCTGCATGAGCTGCTCGTAAATTTTGGAGATTAATCCTTTGTCAGTTGCTTAAAAAACTACAAGTAGAACTACCATACAACCCAGCAATCCCACTACTGGGCATATACCCTGAGAAAACCATAATTCAAAAAGAGTCATGTACCACAATGTTCATTGCAGCACCATTTACAATAGCCTGGAGATGGAAACAACCTAAGTGCCCATCATCGGATGAATGGATAAAGAAGATGTGGCACATATATACAATGGAATATTACTCAGCCATAAAAAGAAACGAAATTGAGTTATTTGTAGTGAGGTGGATGGACCTAGGGTCTGTCATACAGAGTGAAGTAAGTCAGAAAGAGGAAAACCAATACCGTATGCTAACACATATATATGGAATCTAAGAAAAAAAATGTCATGAAGAACCTAGGGGTAAGACGGGAATAAAGACACAGACCTACTAGAGAATGGACTTGAGGATATGGGGAGGGGAAGGGTAAGCTGGGACGAAGTGAGAGAGTGGCATGGACATATATACACTACCAAACGTAAACTAGATAGCTAGTGGGAAGCAGCTGCATAGCACAGGGAGATCAGCTCCGTACTTTGTGATCACCTAGAGGGGTGGGATAGGGAGGGTGGGAGGGAGGGAGCCGCAAGAGGGAAGAGATATGGGAACATATGTATATGTATAACTGATTCACTTTGTTATAAAGCAGAAACGAACACACCATTGTAAAGCAATTATACTCCAATAAAGATGTTAAAAAAAAAAAAAGAAAATCCACATTAATGGGTCATAGGGGCCGTCCTAGTTCCCGATGATGGGACAGAGAGAGAGGCCCAGACACGCTCCGTGTCAAAGCCTCCTGACAGCTGGAAGGGTACTCCCTCCCCAAGCCTCCAAAGCATGGCGGGCGGCTGGATGTGCAGAGCTGTGTGCCCAGCCCTCTCCCAGCTCTGCCTGAGACAGCAGTTTGCCCTTTGATTACATAACCACACGGAAAGGGCGAGGTGGCATTGACTTTGTTATTGTTTCGTCTGCCAAGTGTTTTCAAGCCATAAACTGCGCGTTAGGAACTCTGCGATCCTTCTTGGGACTTTGAAAACTGCTTAGAAAGAGTGTTTCCTGTGGTGAGAGGGTGCAGAGGAGAAAAAGAGGAGGAGACGCAGTCCTCTTGGAACGCAAACTGCCACTTTCTAGAGTGACTAACCGCGTTTGGCCTTTCCTTCCTCACCTGGGGAACATGTTCGACAAGTATAAAACTGGAGCAGGGTGTTTGCAGACATGCTTTGAAGGTGCCAGGCCTTCTGCTGTAATAGCACTGCAGACCGTGTTTTCTACTGCCCGGAGCCACGTCCACCCAAAAACACAACAGGTCTGACCAGAGTGAGCCGCTTGGGCACGGAGGCCCTCAGCCTGCTGTTAAGTGGGCGGCAGCGGAGCAGGCAGAGAAGGACGTGTCAGTAGCAGCCCTGGGGCAGGAAAAACGAAAGTGCACACGAGGGAATATCAGAAAGTCAGCTTTAAGGAGTTTCAACCGTAAATGTAAGCCATTCAAACCACTTTTTAAAAAGCACCAAAGGGAACAAACACGCCGTGAGGAGCTGGTTTACTCCATCTGTAGCAGAAGCTGTGCTTCTGCACTGCCAGCCCTCTGCATTTTCACACACACCGGCCCGACTTCCAATAGGCAACAACGGCTGCTCTGCCCTGAGACGTAATCTGGATTACGTCCCCCAAAGTGCCCTCGCTTCTCAGGCAGGGTGACTCAGGTGCGTGTGTTCTCACTGGTCACCCCGTGTCCCCCAGCAGGATGAGGTTCCAGCGGCCCACAGTGGCAGCTAGCTTGATAACATCCTTTTAAGTGGCTTCCTTCCCTCCCCTGCCTGTTCTAGCTTCCCCAGTGCCCTACCGAAGTGCCCAGAAATCTCCTCCCAAATCAACCACTTGCACTGGAATCCTGGTATATATATCAGTGCCTAGTTCTAGGGGAGCCCACGCTAAGACATCCTCCTACCTTGATCTGTTTTATTGGAATTTGCTCTCTTCTCTTGTTTAACAGTTTTTGCTTTCCTCTAAACTGTTCATTCTCAAACTCCGTACCAAGCTGGAGTGGCCCCTCCCTCCAAATGATGTGTTTGATACATCAAGTTTAAAAAAATCCTGTTGTGACTCTAAGGCACTTTCTTTGGTAGATTGGAATTTGTTGTATTAGGTATTTGTTCTGGTATCTGAATCACAGATGGGCTTTCATTTGGTAAATGTCTTCTCTGATAATAAAGAGCTCAAGCTAATTCTTTTGTGAAGCCTTTCATTTAAAAAGCCCAAATTTGTGAATTTTCATGTAGTTTGTTTCCTTAAAGTGAACTTTACCCACTTTGATGTAAATGGGGTTCACCTATAGTCTCCCCACTCTTTTTATGCTATTTATACTAGTGCTAATTAGCCTCTGAGCAAGCAACGAACACAGAACTATAAGAAGTATAATATCGATGGTACAGAGCCTATGGGAAATTAGTCGTGTTCCCCAATATCACTTTAGGATTACCATAATGTTTCTTTTTCTGTCATTAATTTGTTGAGGGATGCTGGATAAATCTCTCTGACTCTGCATTCTTCAGTTTTTAAAACTGAATTAAATATTAATATTTGAAGTTATATGAACTAAAGAAAGAATATGACTATATCTCTTTTTTAGGAATGAAATATTAGAGCTTATTTCAGTGTAAAAGCAATGTATATATAGAGAAAACTAGAAGAATTCAGAAAAGAAGAAAAGCATCTCTATTGCTCACGCATAAAGAAAACAGCATTACATTGGTTTAGTTTCTTTCAATCTTTCTATGTACAGGTTTTGTTTTCATAAAAACATTATCATCATAGCATAAGCACATTCCATGTCATTATCTTTCATTGGAATCAGACACCATCTTAACAGCAACATGAAATTCCAGTGAGTAGGTAATCCATAGGTTACTCCTCTAGTTCCCTATGTTCAGACACTTTTCCCCTATTTTTGCTGTTATAAATAATGCCCAGCAGGATTTAATTTGTATTACAGTATGTTTCCCCAGTTTTCCCCCGGCGATTGTTAATCCTCATGCATGATGGGTTGGGTGGATCCCATGCTACAAAAATAACGGGCTTCTCTACATCTCTTCCACACATACTGAGTGCCTGGTCTGTGCTGGGCATGTCCAGGGAGCCACAGATGATTACAGCATCTATCTGCAGGGAGCTTGGCACGTAGAAGAGGAACACAGACCTGTAATCCGTAAATAACAGCAACCTAGTAAGAGTTCTACACAGGGTTTGAGAGCTCTCCCAGGGTATAGTGAGAGCCCACAGGAGCAAGTCTCTAACTTTAGCTAGTGAAGGGTTTTGGAAGCATGAGTAAGACTTTTCCAGACAGCACAGATAAAGAAAATAAGGAAATAGATCAGGGCAGAGTGATAGCAATGGGAGGAGGGCAGCAATTTTTGACCGGGTGGATAGGGGAGACCTCTCTGAAGAGGTAACATTTGAACTGAGACCTGAACGACAAGGACTTTCCAGCCATTCAAGGACCTGGTGGAAGAGTGCTTACGGCAAAGGAACAAGCACCAAAGAGACTTAAGTTATCTTGGCTTGTTCAAGGAAGAGCATGATGGGAATGACATGAGTGAAAGGGAGAGTAGTTGACATCAGGCAACGGGAGAGGAAACTAAAATGGGTTGAAGAAAAAGCTTGTAGGGCCGGTGTGAGAGCTCAGCTGATACTGGAGAACACAAATCAGGAGTGTTACCAATGCGTAAAGTTGCATGACTTTTACAATGCTGCTTAGTAGCAGTAGAAGTAGAGAGGGCAGATGGTCGGATTGATATATGGTTGGAGGTTGCAGAACAAGTGTAACAAAAAAGATAGTGGGGCAAAGGAGTGAAATCTAGTGGGAGTGGAGGGTTTACAGTGTTGTGATCTAAGGGCTAGGCTGGATGAGAGTGGAAGATGGGAAAGTTGGCAAGAGGCAAGTGTGACAAACGGAGAAAGCAGAAGCCTGGCAATTGGAGGTCTTCGAGGGTTCACAGAGCATATGTGATAGAAACAAGGCAGAGAGAGAGCTAGAAAGACAAAGAGTTTTACCCTGAGAATAGAATAGTGGAGTTTAAGAAAGAAGAGTTCAAACAGCTTTGGGTGCTTTCAAGGTCCATTAAAATGGAGTTAATGGTTGAAGAAGTAATCAGGGAAGTGTGAAGTGTGGTGTAAGATAGGGTGTTGGGACATCATCAAAGTAAACACTTTTGTGCTTCAAAGGTCGTCATCAGGAAGGTGAAAAGACAACTCAGAATGGGAGGGAATTTTTGCAAATGATGTGATAAGGGACTTGTATCTAAAAAATATGAAGAACTCTTACAATTCAATAATAAAAAGATAACTAACCCAATTAAAAGATAGGCAAGGAATTTGAATAGATATTTCTCCAAAGACAATATACAAATGGCCAATAAGCACATGAAACGATGTTCAACATCATTAGCCATCGAGGAAATGCAAACCAAAACCACAATGCGATACTACTTCACACCCACTGGAATGCTTATAACCAAATAATCAGATAATGAACAAGTGTTGGCAAAATATGGGGAAATTGGAACCCTCACACACTGGTGAGAATGTAAAAGTGTGGCTGCTTCAGAAAATAGTTTGGCGGTTCCTAAAAATGTTAAAATTAGAGTTCGCATGTGACCCAGCAATTTCACTCCTAGGTGTATACCCAAGAGAAATAAAAGGATAGGTCCATACAAAAACTTGTACACAAATGTTCATAGCAGCATTACTTAATAGCCCAAAGTGGAAACAACCCAAATGTCCATCAGCTGACAAATGGATACACATAATGTTGTATATAGCCATACAATACTGTAACGTGGATGACCCTTGCAAACATTACACTAAGTGAACGGACACAGTCACAAAAGACCACATATTATATGATATGTGATTCTGTTTACATAAAATGTCCGGAACAGGCAAATCTATAGACACAGAAAGTAGATTTGAGGTTGCTGAAAGTAGATTAGGGGTTGGGGATAATGGGGAGTGGCCAGCATTTTCTTAATGAAATAGAACAGAATAGAATGTATCTTTACATCTCAGCTCAGGTACCATTTCCTCAGAAAGTCTTCCCTTATTAGGTCAAATCCTCCTCCCTCGGAGCCTTTGTAGCACCAAGCACAGCTGAAAGTTTGCATTTATTTGCGTGATGATTGGATGGATGTTGAGATCACAGGATGTGGATACAAATCCATTGCATCTCCTGTACCTAGCACAGTGTCTGGCACAGAGCAGATGATGTGTAAATCTCTGTTGAAAGAAGGAAGTTGGTAAGTTGGGGGCCAAAGGTCTAGATGAAAAGAACAGAGTAATCTAGAGGGAAAGGGATAAAATTGGGGATGTAGATGAGGTCTCTAAAATAAAGGTCTCTAAGACAATGTTTCTCAAACTGGGGGTTACAACATATTAGTGAGTTTGTGAAAATGATATACTAAGTTGTGGTCTGCATTTCTAAAAATGAAATAGAATAGAAAGTATCAGAGTATTTTTCACATACCAAGAGTAAAAGTTTTCGTGAAACTTTTGTTTCAGTTATATCCATATATATGCATATGTGTATTATATCAAGACATTACTGCGAGTTGTAATTTAAAAATTTAAGAGACACTTCTGTACTATACAGTTAGTTCAAACATTTGTGACTGTAATTCTTTTCTGAAGCATTGATCATTCCAGTGGGTTGAGAATCATAGACTGTGACCATAGACCTTTGATAGTTGGTACTAGTAATAGCACAGCATTTTTAAAAAGTCATTTGTTAAGTATAAATTAAACATTAACTTCTCAAGTATAAATTGAATGTTAGTGGAATTTCTTAAGTACAAATAATCATTAATTTAATTTCTTAAGAACAAATTAAACAATGGTTGCAATCCATATTAAATTATTATTCAGTCTCTAAAATGTATGAACAGTGATGATTCTTTCTACTCATATATGATTAAGAAACCCAGGAAGCCAATGTTTAGTGATGTGGTAAAGCACACGTCCTTAATTTAATTTTTTTTGTAGTGAGTTACTTCAAGACAGTTTAATTCTAAGATTTCTTTCAGTGTTAGCAACATATCAAATGAGCCTAACAGTTCTTTCATGTGGGAAGTGTGTGTGGTGGAAAGCACAGGGGCTCTGGAGCCAGTCAGGTCTGCAAGGAATCCCAGCTTAGTCACTTAATAGCTGTTTGACATTTGACAAATTGGTATGCTGGGGTCTTGGCCTCCTTGTCCGTAAAACAGAGAAAATAATATTGGATGAAACCTTATGAAATTGCCTCTTGTAGAGGTCAAAACTGGTCAGCTATCAGCAGTTTCATATAGTTTCCCTAATGATTACCTTTCACGGTGCTTGTGAGGATCAAACAAGATAATATTTGCTTAATACCTGGCACAATTCTTATTAGATGTCAGTATCCCCTGTGATAAAGGTGAAAACTATTACCATCGATGTTTAATTATCTCTTTCAAATTGGCAGCATATCCATGGGTCCACTGCACCTCGTATACTTATTGAAGTTGTACCTTGCCTTGGTCCAGGAACAAGTTAAGGAGACTCTTTTGCACACAGTTGGTACTAAATAGATATTTGGATGCGAGTGAATTAATGTTTCTGTTTCGTTTTGGCTCTTCGGTTATTTATGGGCCATCATTTTGTATCTTGCTAGAATCTGATGGAACACTACAGAGCCCAGTTTGGACTGATCTTTTTGAAGAGAGTTTGTACCGAAGTCTTCTTTTGTACTTCTATGTCAGGTTCTTTCCTGCAAGCCAGCCCCATGCAGTGGCATCTGGTGAATGTTTCACAGTAGGCTCTCTGGGGGGGAGGACGTGGGTGTGAGGGCAGACCTGATTTGTAGCGATTGCCAGTTTCCATGGTGTGACTACTTCCATCGCTGCTGATTTCTGGCTACCAACATGACATCACCAAATGCAGAGTTGGGAAGAGCTGAGTGCAGTGAACTCTTCCGAGCTAGAACCAGTTGGCTCCAGCACGCCTGCTGGCCCCCAAACGCATGAAACCCCACCTGAGGGCAGTGCTCTATAGACAGGAACTGATTGTGTTTGTAAGATATCTGATTTATATTTATGTCGCTAATAAAGACTTTTCAGAGTTACTGAACATTTTGGAAAAACAACTAAACAGAATAAATGCAAAAATGGAACAAAACAATAATTACAATAGTTATTGCTGTCCTAGTTCTGTAGGACACCTTCTCATTAAATTGCTTTTCTTGATGAGACCACCTGCAGGGTTTTGCTCTTTTTTTTTTCCTTTGTCAACCTCTTATTTTAATGACTGAAATACTAAGTAAAGTGTTCCCAAGAGAAAAGTACTATGTAATTTTATTTATTGAATCTCTTGATGATCTTACTGACTCAGATGTTGGGAAACTCCTTTTTGGTGGGATTATAAAAGCAAAGATCAAATTTTTCAAAAAATGTGAAGGAATGTGAGTCACAAATGGAGGAATTTCTGAGGATATGGGTCCTTTTTTATCAATGATGTATTTTAAAAATGCTTCTGCAAATAAAATTTTTTACTCTAAATCAAGGATACTAAATGGGAGCTGGTATTGTCCAGGGGTCAGTGGGGGTGGATTTTAGAAATTGATGGTGGCGTGTTTTGATTGTCACAATGATTGGGAGGTACTATTGATATTTAAAGGGTGGTGCCCAGTGACGCTAGAATTAGAAATTGTTCCATGTTCCAAATGACCTTCAGATGTCCTGCTGAACCTTCATGTAGGTGAAAGTAAGCACCTAATTTTCCAAGAATGCAAGCACAGTATGAATTGAAGGATGCTTGCATTTAGTTTTGCTTAGACTTTTCCAAGAGTTGTTCATCATGTTGGGAAGTCATAGTCGCCATTTGAGTCGCCACTGAAGCACACCTGGGTCAGTCTGTGTCTTGAGCTGTCACTCACAGTGATGTTATGATTAATATAAGCGTCCGGCTATTTTATTTTGTCATCTAGTGTTGCCATGCCTGAGGGTTTACATTTTGAGGTGCATGCTATTTTATTATAAATTACTTTCCTTTTATTTCTCCTTTCTACTAGGTCATTATGTTGATTGTTTTTTACAATGATTGTAGAAGTATGTGGTATCACCTTTGAATTTCAAGTCAGTATAGGAGGACTGCTAACTAGAATTTATGTTATAAAAGGGATCATTGGCTCTGAAACCACTGATCTAAATAACTAATCCTTAGCATAATATGACAATACCATTTGTTTCTCAGGCTTCCAGCCTATCTGCCTACCTTGTGACATCAAAGAGTGGTGTATCATATTCCCTTGGCTTCAAGACTGTAAAAGATTGTTCACCTCTGCCCCAGTCGCTACCATTTGTGCTCTAAAATAGCAGTTTTATCCATTTTCTTTATCAGTGCTTACAGTTTTGTCATTTGTTCTTTGGAACATTTGGTGCCCTTTTGGAAAAGGGCGTAATCAAAAAGTCCAGTGGATCAAATCTTAAGGTGGTTGTAAAATGAAGTAAACCTAAATTTCCTTAGAGTTTAGAATTTTCCCTTGAGGAATTTGGAGATAAGCATTAACAAGCACATCTATTTCGTCTCGTGCAATACACATTGGCAATAAACACCCCGGTAAGAAAATAAGCAGTTAGAGCTATGCACACAGCAACAAAAAATAACTATATACTTTGGGCTGGATTCAAACATGAACCTACAGATCATGTCAACACAGTGAAAGAGGAAAAAATGCATCATCAGTGAATAAACCTGTAATGAATATGCAGCGCTCACCTTTGGCAAGATTGCAGAGTGGCTGGCATTTGTTTCCAGCACTTTCATCTTTTTTCCTCAGCGCCCTTTTCTTCCCTCAGCTCCTCCCACAACTGCAAGCCTAAGGCTCTCGGTCTGCATGCAATTAGCAAGCATTTTTTGAGCTGCTTCTCCTGTAAGCCCGGCACCATGGTAGCTGTGATCAAATCCTTTTTTTTTTTTTTTTGCGGTACGCGGGCCTCTCACTGTTGTGGCCTCTCCCATTGCGGAGCACAGGCTCCGGACGCGCAGGCTCAGCGGCCATGGTTCACGGGCCCAGCCGCTCTGCGGCATGTGGGATCTTCCCGGACCGGGGCGCGAACCCGTGTCCCCTGCATTGGCAGGCGGACTCTCAACCACTGCGCCACCAGGGAAGCCCCAAATCCTTTTCTGATTCGAAGGAATCTCACTGTCAGAAGGAAGGGGTTCTGATCAACTTTTTTTTTCTTACTAACTCTAGAATCTTTTTAAAGCAGATGGGTTCCTTTTAGAGATCAGGAGAGTTGTTACCTTAGGCATGGAGGAGTGACTGGGAAAGGGGCATGAGGTCTTCCGGGAAACTGGTAATATTGTATTTCTGGTTTTTTGTTGTGGTAAAAAATACAGATCATAAAGTTTATCACCTAAACCGCTTCTAAGTGTACAGTTCAGTAGTGTGAAGTATCTTCACACAGTTGTAAAACAGATGTCCAGAACTTTTTCATCTTGCAAAACTGAAACTCTATAGCCATTAACAGATAACGTCCCATCTCCCCTGTCCCCAGTCCCTGGTAACCACCATTCTACTCCATATTTATTTCTATGAATTTGACTACTCTAGATGCCTCCTATGAGTGGAATTACACAGTATTTATCCTTTCGTGGCTGGTTTATTTCATGTAGCATAGTGTCCTCAAGGCTTATCCATGTTGTAACATGTGACAGGATTTCCTTCCCAATGTTCTGTTTCTTGATCTGGGTGCTGGTTACCTGAGTATGTTCATTTGGGGAAAATTCATCCAGCTGTGCACTTATTAATTGGACACACTTCTGTTACACTTCCAAAACGGAGTTTATTTTTAAAAGGTAGCTGGAGATGAAATTTTAAAATCATTACTACCGTTTCTCCTAAGGTATTAGTAAGTTGTGTTACTGTTCCCCAGATACGGTTTAGAAGTCCCACTTGGAGAAGGCAAGCTTAATTCAAAGGAGTACTTGTTGAGGGTAGAGTATCAGAAGAAATGGATTCAGATAGGCTCTCTTCCAATCTCACCTGATGCGTGCGTGACTCTGAGGCCCTTTATACAGAAGCCTGGTGCTTCCCATCACAATTCAAAGCCACTTAAACTTAATACCCCCCAAAAAAGAGTAGAAGGTGAAGAAATAACTGTTCTTAAAGAGGGGAATGAAATTGCGAAGAAGGCCCATGAAGATAAAATTTTAGGAGAACATAACAAAGTTGGATGAAGAAAATCATGTAGGGTTGCCAGATCTACCAAAAAAAAAAAAAAAAAACCCGATCAATACAGGACATTCAGTGAGTTTTGAATTTCACATAGTCAACAAATAAGTTTTTCAAGTATACGTATGTTCCAAATAGTACATGAGACATACTTGTACTCAGAAAAATTTATTTCTTGTTTGTCTGAAATTCAATTTTCACTGGACGTCCTGTATTTTACCTGGCAACCCTAGATGCCAGGGAAGCAGGAGGGAGATAAATCGTAGGGAACATGAAAAATGTCTTTTCAATACAGGGAACCACCCCCAAACCAGATTCTCTGGCAAGAACCTATTATTAGTTAGCAGTCCCTGTCCTAAAAGAGGGAACAAACTTTCCACTGGGAGTCAGTTTGATTTTGCAATTAATAAAAAAGCAGGGGACTTTTCTTGAATGTCTTGATAGGGGTCCGGAGTTTAAATCAAATCCTGTTACATTCACTGGTTCCCAGAGAGCTGGGTGGCAGAAATGGCCTAGGATAATGGTGTGTGGGCTGCAGGCAGGATGGGCAAAGGACTTCTTCCGAAAGGCCTCGTGCCTGGTAGTGACTTGTGTTGTCAGTTTTCATCTGAAGAAGTCCTTTATGTGTAAGGATAAGGGTTGCCATTCAAAGCACTTTGTTAGTCCTGGTGGGGAAAACCAAATTCCTAAACACTCCACCCTCCCTTATTCATTAAAGCAAAACGTCCAGGATTCACTCAAGGTGAATGAGGACAGTTGCTCTGGAAGAGTCGGCCTTGTCACACGATTTCTGATTCCCTTTGAAGCCCTGCAGTTAAACCCCTTTAATTTGGAGTCACTAGAAGGGATGATCAGGCCGGATCAATGAAAGTTCTGTATAATGGGGATTAAATAATTAACAAAATGACTCTCAACTGAGGTTTTGCATGGCCTATCTTAATAATTTATTTTAAAACCAAAAGTACAGTTGCATACAGTTAAAGGCAAATGTCCTTTAAACCGTTTGCCCCTAGAAATAGGTAAACAGTATGTTCTGTGGTCTTTCTACACCATTAATTGCTTAGTAAGTTTTTCTCTCAGAGCATTTGAAGTAAACTTTGCCCTAGCTCAGGTCGAAGTATCACAAAACCTTAAAACAATGGAGACTGAATCTATTATATGGAAGCTGTATCTATGACTGTTATCAACTGAATATGTAGAATCTCGGTTGTTAGTTTTTATGGCCTTATGAAACTGTCAACAGCCCTGGCCTGTATGTCCTTGGACCATTTCCTTAGGTGTTTACACCTCAGCTTCCTCATCTGCAAAATGAGTGGGTGGATCAGCTGGTCTGTACTCTCCAAGCTCTAAAATGTCATGAGTAGATTTACACTAAAGGTGTGTGCGTCTCAGGAATAGATGTCTGAGAACAACTTGCCTAGAGCTTTCCTTGGTAGTGAGGTTTCTATTTTAATAAACAAAGGTAAGAAGAGTGTAGAAAAAGTGTTTTCCATGCCTTCTTGTCCCTTTGGAAATCTTTCATGGGTAAAATAATCAGGACTTGGGAAAACCCCAGAGTATCCACAAAGCATTACTCTCTAGGTGGGACCCAGGATTAAAGAACTGAGAGTTGGTTACTGCAAGGGGAGTAGATAACGTGAGAGAAAATCTTGCCTGTCTTCGCTCCCAGGTCAAGATCGAGCCTGTTGGTAACAAGAGATTCACTCCCAGTTAGCACATTCAGTGTTGCCAGAAGCAACGTCTTCTGTTTGATTTCCATAACTGTCAGAAAAAGCGTGTAATGGCAGCTGCAATGCCAGACGAGACCATGCCTGGGGCTGAGTGTCTCTACCCACCCTGACTAGGACGTGAACAGTATGTAGGTAGTTCTTTGAAGATCAGGCTTTCTCAGTCTTAGGAATATTCATACCAACTAAGTCGCGTGTTTAAGATGCAAATTGCTTACCATGAAACCCTTTTGCTTCCACACTCATTGCCCAATATTTGTGCACCTTCTGAATGTTGTTTTACAAATTATAAATGTATCTAAAAATGTTCAACCAGAGCTTCTTGCTAAGACTCTTCCACCTGAAGACACCTTGTGACCGTGCATCCCCTCAGCCAGTTTCCCCACGAAGCAACAGCTTGGAAGGGAGACTTGGAGTTGGGAGGGTAGACTCGGGCATCGAACAAGACAAGGTGACTTCAGCCACTTAGCTGGGCCTCGTTCGCTTCCCGCTGCCTCTGCCCTTCCTCACCAAAGGGACAGGAATCAGGAGGGATATTCTAAGCACACTTGGGGAATGTGTGTATGCGGACACTATGGAGTATATGTGCCCACTTGAGGAAAGACTAATCAAAAGTGATTTGTAAGGGGATCTAGGAGAAAGAGTTATAACATGGGCAGTATCATGATGTGTATGGAGTGTGTATGGCGAGTTCAGAATTAGTTCCAGAAAACTTGGCAAAAGTTTTATCCTCCGGGGCGTGGGAGGTGTGGCAGGCTGGATAATGCCTCTCCCCAAAGATGTCCGCCTCCTAGTCCCCGGAACCCGTGAATGTGTTACCTCACATGGCAAAAGCGACTTTGCAGATACAATTAAGTTAAGGATCTCCAGATGGCGAGATGATCCTGGATTATCCAGGTGGGCCCCAGGTAATCACAAAGGTTCTTATAGGAGGGAGGCAGGAGAGTTGGAGTGAGAGAAGCAGAGTCACAGAAGGAGCTGTGATGATGGAAGTAGAGGTCGGAGTGATGCAAGGCCGCAAGCCAAGGGATTCAGGCAGCCTCTAGAAGCCAGAAAAGGCAGGAAAATGGATTTTCCTCTAGAGCTTCCAGAAGGAGTGCAGCCCTGCTGACTCTTCGATTTTAGGAATTTTGACTTCCAGAACTGTAAGAAAATACATTTGTGTTGTTCTAAGTCACTAAGTTTGTGACAGTTTGTTACAGCAGCAATAGGAAACTAAGTCAGGAGGACTCAACAGGGTGTTTTTAATTCAACAGGCATGGTTTGGTGAGAATGTTCAGAGAGTCAGTTCCTATACAGATTTTTTCTTGAGAGCCTGCTGTTAGCTAGGAACTGAGACCTCAGTGGTGGACAAACAGACATGGGCGCTGCCAATATGGAACTTACAGCCACAAGAGGAAGATTGGCATTACGCCCAAAACTGCTATTAATTCACTTCAAGTGTGCATGGCGCTATGAGAGTGATTCAGAGGAGAACTAGTCTATCTGGATGGTCGGGGAAGGTTTTCCCGAGGATCTAATTTTTTTATTCTTAAATTTTTATTGGAGTAGAGTTGATTTACAGTGTTGTGTTTATTTCTGCTGTACAGCAAAGTGAGTCAGTTATACATATATATATATATATATATTCTTTTTTATATTCTTTTGCATTTTGGTTTATCACACGATATTGAATATACTCCCCTGTGCTATACAGTAGGACCTTGTTGTTTATCCATCCTATATATACTAGTTTGCATCTGCCAATCCTAAGCTCCCAGTCCTTCCCTCTCCCACCTCCCTCCCCCCTGAGGATGTGATGTTGACGGGAGACTCTAAGGATGAGCAGGAATTAGCTGCCTCAGGTCAGTGGGGGTGGAAAGAGCTTTTCAGACAGAAGGAAGAGCATGTCCAAAAGCTGTAGGCAGGCAAAACATTGCATTTTAAGGCGTTCATATAAATCCAGTTTTGCGGAACTTCTCTGGTGGCGCAGTGGTTAAGAATCCTCCTGCCAACGCAGGGGACACGGGTTCGAGCCCTGGTCCAGGAGGATCCCACATGTCACGGGGCAACTAAGCCCGTGCGCCACAACTCCTGAGCCTGTGCTGTAGAGCCCGCGAGCCACAACTACTGAGCCCACAAGCCACAACTAGTGAAGCCCACGCGCCTAGAGCCCGTGCTCCGCAGCAAGAGAAGCCACCGCAATGAGAAGCTCGCGCACCGCAACCAAGAGTAGCCCCCGCTCGCCGCAACTAAAGAAAGCCCGCGTGCAGCAACGAAGACCCAACGCAGCCATAAATAAATAAATGTATTTTTTAAAAAAAGACTCGATGATTGATGGGGTGTGAGAGGGGACACCGAGGGGGGTGTCAAGGATGATGTGTAAGGTTCTTCGTTTAAGCAGCCTGGTCAGCAAAACTACCGTTTTCGAAGGAAGGGAACTATGCTGAAAGAGAAGAATTTTGGTGAGAAGATCATGAATATAATTTTGGATAGCTTGAGGGGGTCACTGAGACAGTCAAATGGAAACTGGCAAGTAGGCATTTGCATATACCAAGGCAGGGGATTTATTGGGAGTCCGAGTTTTAATGGTAAATGAAGCCATGGGGATAGTGGAGATTGCCTGGGAAGAGATAAGCAAGGAAAGAGCTCTAAGGAACCCTAAGGTGAAGCCAGAAGTGACCAGAAAGCTGGGAGAGAAACAGTGGCGGTGGGGAGCCACTGAATTCAAACAGTTTTTCAACAGGAGGGAGTGACCATGAAGTCAAGAAAAATAAGAACTAAAAAGTGTTCCTTGGACACGAAGATCATGGTGACCTTAGCGTGAATTTGGCGTGATGGGTGGGATGGGGACAGAACCTAGGAATTGTCATCTCCTCGGAGTGTTTCTGGCAGATGTTCGTGAGAACAGAGCCTTCAGGAAAAGCAAGATGGTGGTGAGAAGTCCAGTGGGAAACCGCTGTTGAGGAGGGCCTGAAATACATGCACCGCCGCCGCCACCAAAGCGCGTGCGCACACGTACTTTGCCCTCCCAGTAAGACAAATGGAGGTGGTGGACTGGACTCCAGGCCCCTGTGGCCTTAACCACAGCTCTTTGTTCACTGTCACCTTTGGCCAGAAGCACTCCCATCACTTGCTCTTCCTCTTAGCTCTCTAGTCCTCGATGGCTGCCATGTCCTTCTCCAGTTGGTTATTCTGAGACTTGAATAGAGATTTTGTGTCTCCAGGGAGTCTGAGTAAATTAACATTTCATTGCAACTGCTTCTCATCCAGTGTGTATGCAGTGGTTCTTCATCAGGAGCATAGCCAGCAAAGGACAATAGGATATTTGTTAGGTTGGTGAGTTCACAGAGTAGTATAAGGGGAGGACACAGGTAAGTCTCTTACCTGTGAGAAGCCAAGAAGGGTATTGGAAAAGCCAAAAGAGTTGCCTGAGGTTGAAGGTTTAAATAATGGAAAGAGAAAACGTTCCTCTATGTTTTAAAATTGTCTACTGAAATTCAGCTTACATCTAATTCAAATGGAACTCTTTGACCATGCCTATGAGGGGACATAGCTTAAGAATGAGAACAGGTGTTCCTCAGGTTCTGCTGCCGAAGAAAACTTACCCAAGACCGAAGTGACTTTCTCACTGAAACCAAAGCAACAACAGGAATGCAGAGAAGAAAAAAAATGCAGTGAAAGAATGAAGCCATTTTGAGGGAAAGGAATAAAAGAAGAAAAGGGTTATACCAGGAGTTATACAAGGAGAAACAGAATACAGCTCTGGGGCTTCCCTGGTGGCGCAGTGGTTGAGAGTCCGCCTGCCGATGCAGGGGACACGGGTTCGTGCCCCGGTCCGGGAAGATCCCACATGCCGCGGAGCGGCTGGGCCCGTGAGCCATGGCCGCTGAGCCTGTGCGTCCGGAGCCTGTGCTCTGCAAACGGGAGAGACCACAACAGTGAGAGGCTCGCGTAATACAGCTCTGACTCATGCAACAACCTTGAGTGGTGAAAAAATAATTGGAATAATGTCAGAGTTCTGAACTTGGTTTTGAACACATAAAAAACGTAAGTTTTATGTGTAAATTTTAGGATAGTTATCCTCTCCTCCCCTTTAACTCTTTCCTTTGCCCTTCAGATTTGGAAATTATTCCCTCAAGTAAAACAAAATTATTTTCTCTCATTTCCTGGGAAAGTTCTTGTCCTAACTCTTCCCTCGAGTAAGTTAGTACTTGAGGAATGATAGCTGTAGTGACTACATTGGCATCAATAAATAATTGACTATTGTAGTCAGAGTTCTTCTCATAGACTCATGATCTCCTTTTTAGAGATCAGCTGAAGTCCAGCTGTCCCGCTTTACGTATGACGAACTGGGCGTGGAAGGATGAAGCAATTTTCCGAAACCCACGGAGCTAGTTAGTGGCAGTTCTAGGCCTGGAACTTTGAGGTCAGGTGCTAGTAGGCTATGCTGTCATGCTTGAATGTATAGAAACAGCAGCAGCTCCCATAACAGAAAGCTTCCTGAGGCCAGTTCTCACAGCAAACCTTTAAAGGAGGCTTTATCACTTCCATTCTCCAGGTGAGGAAACCAGGGCTCAGAGAGGTTAAATAACTTGCCTAAAACCACCCTGTCAGTAAATAGCAACACTGTCTCATCTTGCAGGATGACCAGGTAGGGATTACCAGTATCTAAGGGTGATCCTACACGTCACTGGGGACAGATGATGGCCTGCCTGGTGTCATGAGGAATGCCCAAAGGCCCACACAACCAAAATTATAGACCCAACTCCTTGGCTCTGGTGCCTAAAGTTTCCACTTCGAGTCACTGCTAGGAAAGGGCAGAGTCTTGAGGAAATGGGACCCTGAAAAGTTATGTTTTGTTGGGAAGGGAAACTTTGGGAAGCAAGGGGAACTTTTCAGGCCCAGTAGGATGGTGCTGGTCGGGTGGAGGCAACATGAAGAGAAGGGGTCTCTGGAGAAATAACAGAACAGTATCTACACTGAGGCGGGATCTTTGTGCCCCGAACTCTGCTGAGGTGTTTATGAAAGCTGATAGCGTGCATTTATAGAGCCTGATAGGTGTGCTGTGACTCTGCTATTTCTGAGGGGGATCCGTAATTGCATAGAACTGAGTTAATAATAATCCTGGGCTCAACATACACAGGTCCGTGTGTGCTTCTCTTTTTAAATAAATACATAAATTAATATGAACACCCATGAACCCAACACCCAAACCCCAAACCAGAGCATTCGACGAAGCTGTCTGACAATACCAAGTTTTTTAAAAAAATGTATTTTACTGAAGTATAGTTGATTTACAATGTTGTATTAATGACAATACCATACCATAGGAATTATAAACTGCCTTAATTGATTTGCATTGTCTTGTAGTATTAAACATTCTCATGGAGTCTATATGCCTGTCCAAAAATTACATTCACAGCAGCACTGTTTACCATTTGTAGTAAATAAATAAATACATAAAAAGAAGGAAGGAAGGAAGGAAAGAAACAGTCTAGAAACAACCTAAATGCCCCTATGGTAACACACATAACATAAAATGACAAAAAGTTATGGGACTCTTTTTTGAATGGGGCAAGTCTAGATCTTCAACAGTACCCAGTGAAAACCTCTTTCCAAGTTAGGGTCAGAGGAAAAGAAAGGCAGTGCTATATCACTTGTCACCAGTCATGTGTTTGGAACTTGGCCTCAAGGACTAGAGAGGTGTAGTTTTTTTTTTTAATGAGGCTTGTCTGTGTGAAGCAATTTCAGTTTTAGAGAACACGTCTCCTTCCATTTTTTTTGGCATCACTTCTTCTGCTTGTATAGGTCATTGAGTCATGGCAGAGAGAAAAGCCTTGGCAACTGGATAACGCCCTGAACAATTATCTAGTGTTGAATTTAGGGGCTCTGTCATACTTCAGTGGATGACCTTGGGCAAGTTACTTAACTTCTTTGAGCCTCAGTTTTCTCATCTGTAAGTGGGGTATACTCATGAGTGCCTTGCAGGATTGATATGAGGATTGAAAGAGCTAACTGTGCCTAACACAGCTCTGGCACAAAGAAGCCCAGCAGCAAATGTTAGTTACCTTGTCCATATATACACAGGAGTATAAGGGACACCCTGCAATATACTGAGCACAACACTGTCCACTGGAAATCTAATAGGAGCCCCAAATGCGAGCCACAGGTGTAATTTGACATTTTCTAGAAGCCACATTTTTAAAAGGGTAAATGAAATTAATTTTAGTAATGTATATGATTTAACCAGTATATCTAAAATGTTTTGTCTCAGCATGTAATCAATGTAAAAATTAGTAATGAGATAGTTTTGTCTATTCTTTTTTCCTTTCCTTTTCTTTCTTCCTCCCTCCCTCCCTCCCTCCCTTCCTTCCTCCCTCCCTCCCTCCTTCCCTCCCTCCATTCTTTCTTTCTCTCTCTCCCTTTCTCTCTTTCTCCCTTCCTTTCTCCCTTCCTTCCTTCCTCTCTTCCTCTCTCCCTCTCTTTTTCTCTTTTCTTTCTCTTTCTTTCTTTCTTTCTTTCTTTCTTTCTTTCTTTCTTTCTTTCTTTCTTTCTCCCTCCCTTCCTTCCTCCCTTCCTTCCTTCCTTTCTTCCTCTCTTTCTCTCTTCCTCTCTTCCTCTCTCTCTCTCTCTTTCTTTCTCTCTCTTCCTTACTTTTTTTTTTTGCATCCCAAGTCTTCAAAATCTGGTGTGAATTTTACACTTACAACATGTCTGAATTCAGACGATCACATTTCAAGTGCTCGATAGCCCCACGTGGGCTTTAAGTACTTCTAATAAGATTGAATCTCTTTAGATTTTGAAATCTGGCCTTTTCGATTCTATTCTATTGTGCATTTCAAATTGTGGTAGGTGATCGGCCTCAGTCCTGTTCCTTTAATATCACTGATTTATACTTATCTGAGGCATCAGATGGTACACGGGACAGATTGTCCAAGAGCAGGAATCCCCAGTCGCCTTGTGAGGAATGGCTGTCCTTTCTTGTCCTCAAAGCTTCAAACCTCTAGAAACCTGGGATATGTGGAGGGAGGGGGAAGGTGAAAAGAATTGGGCCTGATGACAAGACTCCAGAGTTCCTGGGGAAGAGGCCCTCCTGGTAGCTACACAACAACCCTCTCTGATGGAAATCTTAGCAACTTGAGAACTGACTCAGGTTCGCTGTCAGGCTCGCTGTTGGGGGTGGTGATGGTCAGGGGTAGGGGTGGCGGCTGCTTCTTGGCAAACAGCTTGGATGGGTGAAGGCTGTACTAGACTTGCTCATGTAAGAAACACCAAGTTTTCCAGATAAGAGGTGGCACCTTAGATGTCAGAGTCCACTGCATATAATGATTCGTGCTCAGTCAATTATGGGTACTAAGTAAGTATTAATCAGAACTAATAAGATCATGCTTTGGATAAAAACAAAACAGTGGATTCTGACAAGTCTCTGTATAATTAACCTTCATCTTTTGGAGTGAAGGAGAACCGAATAAGGCCATTCATGTTACCTATCCTTGGTTCATGTTTTTGGATCACTTCCCACCCAGGGACTCCAAGAATTTCCTAAATGGTGTCGCTCAAAACACTCTTCAGGGTTCTTGTGCTGTTGGCATTTTGCTCTGTTTCCGTCCAGACTTTTTTTCTATGAAGCTTTTGTGATCTCTTTATAGCTGAGCTCAACTTTAATAAATAGTTTTGTATCTTGCTTTTACCTACGTATAATGTTTGCATTTCCATGTTCTCATATAAACCTCATACAGTGAATTTTTAATGACAGTGTAATGGTCCACTGGGTGCATGTGCTATGATTTACGTAATCATCCTCCATTATTGTTTCTTCCGGATATTATAAGACGTGATTTCGTTCCATAACACTCGGGCACGTGAAACGTTACCTTTCTTTATTTTTAAAAAATCAAATTAAATCTGGGTTTGAATTCCTACGTGCAGAGCTGGCAAGACACCCACCAGCAGCCGTCAATGTGGGGCTTGTTCCTAAGTGTGTATGCAGGGTATCTGGAAAACGCTTCATGTGAAAGTTAGGATGCTTCTGACTCTAAGTAACACAAAGCTACCCAAGCTGGCCTAAACCATAAAGGAGACTGTACTAGTCTGTGAAATTGGAAGTTTCAGGATTGGTTTGATTTCGTTACCTGACAACATCACCGAGGACCCAGCCTCTTCCCACTTCTGCTCTGCTTTCTACACTGTCAGCTTCACCCTGCTCACAAGTTGGTTGTCAATTGATGCTTTTGTGGGTGTGCTTAGAGATGGGGAGGAGGTAGAGAGAGTGAAAGAGAAGAGAAAGAGGTTCTTCCAGAAGCTTCCTCTGAATGGCAAGCAAGTTTCTTTTACAGAAGCTCCCAGGAAATGTCTCCTCCTTTTTATTGGCCTAAATTGGGCCATGTGCCAATAACCATGAGCCATGGCCAGTGGTCAGAATTAAGCTTATTAGCTTTTATTTTATTTTTTTTAATAATTTTAAAAATTTATTTATTTTAGTTCTTTGGCTGCAGCGGGTCTTGGTGCGGCACACGGGGTCTTCGCTGAGGCATGCGGGATCTTTGGTTGCTGTGCGGGCTTTTCATTGTGGTGCTCGGGCTCCAGAGGGCGTGGGCTGTGTAGTCTGCGGCACGTGGGCTCTCTTGTTGAGGCGCATGAGCTCAGTAGTTGTGGCGCACGGGCTTAGTTGCCCCGCGGCATGTGGGGTCTTAGTTCCCTGACCAGGGATCGAACCTGAGTCCCCTGCGTTGGAAGGCGGATTCTTTACCACTGGACTGCCAGGAAAGTCCCTAAGCTCATTGGTTTTTAGATTGAGCTGTATATTTCATTACTACAACCAAAGTGAGCTGTTCCCCACCCCACTCCCACCCCTGGCCAAAACACAATTGTACTGCATGGGGAACTAAACAAAAGCTGGGGGTAGTTACCAACAGGAGAGGGAATGAATTTACAGAGACTACAGTACCCCACGTATGAACAGGTTCTATTCCGAGAGCACATTCGTAAGTCCAATTTGTTCATAAGTCCAACAAAGTTAGCCTAGGTACCCAACTAACACAATCAGCTATATAGTACTGTGCTGTAGTAGGTTTATAATACTTTTCACACAAATAATACACAAGGAACAAACACAAAAAATAAAGAAAACATTTTTAATCTTACAGTAAAGTACTTTGAAAAGTATAGTAGTACAGTACAACAGCTGGCATACAGGGGCTGGCATCAAGTGAACAGGCAAGAAGAGTTACTGACTGGAGGAGGGAGAGGAGGTGGGAGATGGTAGAGCCGAAGGATCGTCAGTAATAGAAGATGAAGGGCAAGCTGCAATTTCACTCACACCTGATGTTGTTGGAACGCACGTTTCACATCTTTGAAAGTTCGCAACTTGAAGGTTCGTATGTAGGGGACTTACTGTACCAGCTTTGCACAGTGGCAGTATCGTAGCCAATGAGGTTTAATCCGAGGCGCGATTACAGAGACTACCAGAATGTCTCCTCTATCTTCCAACCTGTTTTCAGCCCTAGAAACCAAAGCACTTTGCTATACAGAACAGCTAACGAATTTCCCAAGGCACAGCAGCCCAAAGCCAAGATCCAAAGTCTCCGTTGTCTTTTATTTTTTTGCGGTACGCGGGCCTCTCACTGTTGTGGCCTCTCCCGTTGCGGAGCCCAGGCTCCGGACGCGCAGGCTCAGCGGCCATGGCTCACGGGCCCAGCCGCTCCGCGGCATGTGGGATCTTCCTGGACCGGGGCACGAACCCGTGTCCCCTGCATCGGCAGGCGGACTCTCAACCACTGTGCCACCAGGGAAGCCCTCCGTTGTCTTTTAGATTGGGGCTGATCAGCCACCCCTTTCTTTTGTCCGTCCAAGAGCGGCAAAAACAAAATCCAGATTTAATTTCTCAATAAGTTATCCTGCCACACTATCCCTGTACTTAAAATCTTTTCTGACCTCTTTTGGGGCAAGAGAAAGACCATCAAGACTGAAAACCCTCCTTAATTAGAAATGAAAGGACCAGGATAAATGGACTTCAAGAGGATTTGTGCCACCCAGAATAGTTTGTCGAAAGAATCAAGAATCTTGGCCCCTGAGAGGATAGAACTACTGCTTCAAATCACACACATATTTGATTCAAGATATAAATTTAGTAAAAGTTAAGTAGTTGTCACTCCTCTAGTTCACTCATCTTCACATTCTTACTTTCCACTTTTAAAATCAAAAGGTGGGCTAGTGAATCTTGGATGCAACCGAAATTTCCTTCGAGAGGTGAATGGATCAATAAACTAGGCTACATCCAGACAATGGAATTTTATTCAGACCTAAAAAGAAATGCGCTATCAAGCCACAAAAAGACATGGAGGAGTCTTAAGTGCACATTGTCAAGTGAAAGAAGCCAATCTGAAAGGCTGTATACTTTATGATTCCAATTATATGACATTCTGGAAAAGGCAAAACTATGGAGACAGTGAAAAGATCAGTGGTTGCCAGGGGTTGGGATGGGGAGGGATGCGTAGGCAGAGAACAGGGGATTTTTAGGGCAATACTTTTGTCCAAACCCATAGAATGTACAGTACCAGGAGTGAACAGTAATGTAAACTATGGACTCTGGTTGATAATGATGTGTCAATGTAAGTTCACTGATTGTAGCAAAGGTACCATCTGGTGGGAGTTGATGGTGGGGGAGGCATAATTTTGCTATGAACCTAAAAATGCTTTTAAAAAAAAGTCTATTAAAAACAATTCATGCTGGTATTATGAAAGAACATAGAATTGAGAGTCAGGAGACCTGGATTCAAATCTGGACTGTCATTTACAAGCTGTGTAATCTTAAATTAGTTTAAGCTTTCTGTATCTTAGTTCACTCACCTATAAAATGAGGATAGTATTCATTCATCAGATTTACTGTGAAGAGACAACATAGGTAATTTCACAGAGCACACAGTAGGTGCTCAAAAAATGTTAGTCGAGAGTGAAGAGAGAGAGGGGAGGAAAAGGCAGGGAGACCAGGATTTCATAAAGTCAAGTGATGGTGGAGGCGTTTTATAACAAGATCCAGCGACCGGTGATTGATGATGAGATAGTCACGGGTTATTTTTTTTCCTCATCTGTTCCAGTCCACTTTGGATTTTGGATTTTGGCTTTATCAAAATGTTATTTAATGAAGTGTACATTATTGTTTGAATTACTCAGAACGCTACCCTTGCCTTTGTTCTCCATTGAGAGCTGCTCAGAAGGAATGCGATTTGGGGTAGGTTTTTTTGTTTTTTTTTTTTGTGGTACGCGGGCCTCTCACTGTTGCGGCCTCTCCCATTGCGGAGCACAGGCTCTGGACGCGCAGGCTCAGCGGCCACGGCTCACGGGCCCAGCCCCTCCGCGGCATGTGGGATCATCCCGGACCGGGGCACGAACCCGTGTCCCCTGCATCGGCAGGCGGACTCTCAACCAGTGCGCCACCAGGGAAGCCCTGGGGTAGGTTTTGATGTTATTATTGTCGGTTTTCATTTATTTAAAAAAATATTTGTTGTGAACCTAAATAGTGACTGGTACATACGCTACACACTGAGGATGAAGCAGTGAATAAGCCGGACCTGGGCCCAGTGGTCACAGGGCTGATGTCTAGTGCCGAAGACAGGCATTAATCAAATGATAACGAAGTGTTTTGAGTGTTACAGTGGGAGGAACAGAGTCAGGAAACTGTATAGCAAGGGGAATGAATAGCGTTTATGAGGGGGGAAGGCCTCCCTTGATGTCTAAGTGTTGACCGTGCTGAGGTCTGAGGCATTAACAAGAAGGAATAGGGTGCTGCTCTAGAGTGCATAGTACAGGAAACTGGTTCTCACACTTAAAAAAATTTTTTTATTGGAGAATAGTCAATTTACAATGTTGCATTAGTTTCAGGTGTACAGTAAAGTGATTCAGTTATACATATATTCATTCTTTTTAAGATTCTTTTCTCATGTAGGTTATCACAGAATATTGAGTAGAGTTAGAGTTCCCTGTGCTATACAGTCGGTCCTTGTTGGTTATCTATCTTACATATAGTTAAGGTTAGTATGTTCATCCCAAGCTCCTGATTCATCCCCCCCCCGCAACGTTTTCCCTTTGGTAACCATAAGTCTATTTCTGTTTTGTAAATAAGTTCATTTGTATCTTTTAAAACAAAATTAGATTCCACATATGAGTGATATCGTATATTTGTCTTTCTCTTAGTATGATAATCTCTAGGTCCATCCATTGGTTCTCCCACTTGAGCATGCGTCAGAATCACCTGGAGGGCTTGTAGATTAGTTAACTATTAGTGCATAACAAATTATCCAAAAAGTTAGCAGCTGGAAACAACAAGCATTTATTACAGCAAACTGTGAGCATTTCTCAGCTAAGCATCCAGGAACTGCTTAGCTGAGTGGTTGTGGCTTGGGGTCTCTCCCGAGGTTACAGTCAAGGTGCTGAGCAGGGAAAGGATCTGCTTCCAAAGGGATTTCCTTCCAAGCTCACTCTTGTGAGCTTCTCCACAGGGCTGCCTTGCAGCCTGGCAGGTGGCTTTTGAGAGAGGATGAGAGAGACACAGACACAGAGACAGGGGAAGGGGGAGAGACAAAACCCTAACATGGAAGCCACAGTCTTTTTTTAAATGTTGACATTAGTATTAGTAGTGGTAGTAGTAGTAGTAGTAATTCATGTCCTTTAAATGTTCAATAGTTATTCCATGGTTATAAAATATTTTCATTGCTATCTTAAATATTTTCTTTATATTATTTGAATATATTTGATTTTACATTTTGGAACCAAAAGGTACTGCTTTTTTTCCAGTTTCATTGAGATATAATTGACATAAATAACATTGTATAAATTTAAGGTGTACACTAAAATGATTGATATATGTATATATTGTGAAATGATTACCACAGTAAATTTAGTTCACATCCATAGACTCACATGGTTACAAATTTTTTTCCTTGTGATGAGAATTTTTAATATCTGCTCTCTTAGCGACTTTCAAAACTCCCAGTTATAAGATAAATAAGTTCTGATGTAACGTATAATGTGATGACTGTAGTCATCAATAGTGTACTGTATAATTGACTTGATTTTTTTAAGAACACTTTTAGATTTACAGCAAAATTGTGAGGACAGCACACAAAGTTCCCATATGTCGCATATCCAGTTTCCCCTACTGGTAACATTTTGCATTAGTATGGTACATTTATTACAATTCATAAACATATGTTAATACATTATTATTAAACAAATTTGGTCCAGAGTCCTTCCTTTATGCCGAATTCCTTAGTTTTTACCTTAGTGTCCTTTTTTCTGTTCCAGAATCCCATCCAGGATAGCACATGATATTTAGTTGTCATGTCTACTTAGGCTTCTCTTGGCTGTGACAGTTTTTCTTATTTTCCTTGTTGTTTTTGTTTGTTTGTTATAAATTTATTTTATTTTTATTTATTATTTTTGGCTGTGTTGGGTCTTCGTCGCTGCACACAGGCTTTCTCTAGTTGCGGCGAGCTGGGGCTACTCTTCGTTGTGGTGCGCGGGCTTCTCACTGCGGTGGCCTCTCTTGTCGCGGAGCGCGGGCTCTGGAGCGCATGGGCTTCAGTAGATGCGGCGCGTGGGCTCAGTAGTTGTGGCTTGTGGGCTCTAGAGTGCAGGCTCGGTAGTTGTGGTGCACGGGCTTAGTTGCTCTGCGGCATGTGGGATCTTCCCGGACCAGGGCTCCAACCCGTGTCTCCTGCATTGGCAGGCAGATTCTTAACCACTGCACCACCAGGGAAGTCCATTTTCCTTGTTTTAAATGACCTTGATAGTTTTGAGGAGTATTGGTTAGGTAGGACAGAAGTTGTTTTATAAACTAATCTTCGAAGTGAGATCTCATCACTTTTGGCCATCCTGTATTTGGTAGAAGTGAGTACTACTTCTAGTCCATACTCAAGGGGAGAATAATTAAGCACCATCTCTTGAGGGGAGGAATATCAAAGAATTTGTGGCCATATCTTTGAAACCCCCATAAGCTTATTAAAACAGAGTGCCAGGCCCCACCCCCAGCATTTCTGATTCAGTAGGTCTGGGGTGGGGTCCAGGAGTTTGCATTTCTAACAAGTTCCCAGGTGACACTCCTGCTGCTGGACCAGGGATCTCACTTTGAGAGCCACTGGGAGCAGGGCTTGGGCAAGACCTTGGTGTGTACAAATAATTGAAAAAAGTTCATCAAGATCTATTTATTTCTCTCAAGATCCTTCTTTTATAACTACAACCAGCACTGAAATCAACCCACTGGTTTAGCTTCTGGATTTTGCCAGTTAACATGAAACTTTTAGCTTAAATAAATAAATAGTTGGATAAAAGAGGTACAACCATATCTTGTGTTTGTATTAAATATTTATTTCATTTGATTGTCACAAATGCCAGGGAGAGAAATCAGGTAGCCCCATCTGACATAAGAAGTCACAGACACAGAAAGGCTAAGTGACTTGTCTAAGGTCACACAGCTAGTTAATAAAAGAACCAAGCTTAGGACTGGGTCATTTGAGCCCTGGACCAGCACAATTTCTATTATACCAGGCTCTATCATATTGTTCCCAACTTCTAAGACTTTGCCACCTTTTGGAGAAAGATTAATAAAACTATGCACATGACAATTCAGTAAATCAGAATACATAGATGTAAAGTAGCATTTTGTTCAGTAAAAAAGGAAGGAGTGAAACAAGTCTTTCCAAGCTCAGAAAGATCAGCAGCGATTTGCGGCTTAGGTTGGGAAAAACCCCTCTCCATCGATATTCAACTTCTTCCTGCTCATCGACTCCCACAACTGCCACCAAGTACAACATGCTTCCTGGTAGCACCCGAGAAAGTCACTGGAGGAGTCACAGGCCACAGGTCTTTTCGTCTGCCCATGCACACCAACACGATTGCTTAGCTCTTCTGGCAGAGCTCTTGGTTAAAGAGGTTGTTGGTATGTTTGTTCAGCTTTTTGTTTTGAAAAGACATGGTAGTCTACATACCATACCACCACCAAGATGACCAAGATGTACTTGAAAATCTAGAAGTGAGGGAGGACCAGTGGATGTCTTTGAGTGTACGTATTACTTTTCTCTTTAAGTTCAGAGTAGAGGTGCAAGCATTAAGCAAAGAATTGGGTGCACAGAGACCCAATGAAGGCACAAAAGCTAAATAGCTACACACCAATCATCTTACTCACTGAGAAAACCAGTCCAATCAGACCAAAGGAGTGGTTTCCAGTTACATTTTTACCTTTCCTCAGAGAACATTCTACCTTTCATTTAGTTGATGTTTATACGTTGCCAAAAATAAAGCAAGGTTTGGTGGAAATAGTTAAAGCAAGCTGTACTTCATACCTTCACATTAGGAAATAATGATTGCATATATTGAGCCCTGAGGTCAAGTTCACTCTTATACAAACAATACCTAACATAGTGTAAGTGTAATACATAGTGTAAGCACAGACTCCTGTCCAGAAGTAGTGGTGCTGGTGGTGGTGAGGCATGAAAAAGAGTCAGGGGGCTGTCCTATGGTGGTGGTGGTGGAGGTGAGGGGGTATGAAAGACAGTGCCTAAGACCTTAAATTGGATCCTTTCCAATGGTAGCGGTTGGGGGGGGGGGGACATGAAACAGGGAACTGGGACTTAAAATTTAGGCCGGCCGGGGGGGGTAGGGGGGAGTTCAGGGGGGGGGGGCGAGAGGGGGAGGGACTAAATGAAGTGCCATTGACCTTATAATTGACCCCGTTCAATGGTGGTGATGGCGGTGGTGGCATGAAACAGTCAGTGACGTAACAATTAATCCTGCCCAAAGGAGTTGGCCCAGGCGGGTGGGGGGGGGTGGTGGCTATGAAACAAGAGAGTGACATTACAGTGAATCCCGCCCAGTGGTGAGGGGCAGGCAGGAATCCGAACCAGTGAGTTTATATTTGCCCAACGGTGGTGGCTGTGGTGGAGGGCATGAAGCAGCCAGTATAGTTAAGTGGTAAACAGAAGATTTAAAAGTGTCAAGACGCAACAAATACCCTGAAGTGTAACAGTCAGCTGATCCAGGGAAGGCCTCCCGGAAGAGGTGCCTTCGGTGGAGAGGGGCCTTGAGCAGCGCTTCGGATCGGATTCCGGGCGAGGGCTCCGGATCTCCTCCCAGTCCCCTTGTACCTCCGCCACCTTTCGGCCGCGGAGGACGTAGCCCGGGACGGGACAGGGTGTAGATGCACTTGCTGGGCCTGTCTGGGTCCCGGGAGTGAAGGAGGGGGGCGCCCCCGGCTGCACTCCGGCAAAAGAAAGCGAGGGCGGCAGCGGCCAATCAGCAGCCAGCGCGTGCGGCCGCGCGCCCCTCGCGCCCCCCGCGCGCCGCGTACGTACGGCGGCTGGCTCCGCCCCCGTGGGCGGGGCCTGGGGAAGCCGCGGGCGGGCGGCCGGCCGGGACACGGTAGCTGCTGGTGGTGCTGCTGGTGGTGCTGCGGCGGCTGCAGCCGCGTCGCCGAGGCCGAGACGGAGGCCAGGGTGCGCGCTTGGCGAACTTGCCTAATCCGCGCGGCTCGGCTGCACCGGCCTTTGCGGCCGCTTGAGCGTCTTGACTGGTCTCTGCGTTGCCCCGACGAGGATGCGGCTGTTCCGGTGGCTGCTGAAGCAGCCGGTGCCCAAGCAGATTGAGCGCTATTCCCGCTTCTCGCCATCGCCGCTCTCCATCAAGCAGTTCCTGGACTTCGGTAAGTGCGGGGCCGCGGGTCGCCACGGTCTCCACGGCCCCGGGGTGTGGGGCCGCTGCCTTCTGGGCCCGCCGCCGCAGGTCTCCGCCGCCTCCGGGCAAAGTCCATTGGAACCGCGGGCGGGGCTCCGGGATGCCGGGGGGCTCGGATTTCGGGGCACAGAGGGGCATGGCCTGGCACCCACACACCCGCCGGGGGCTTACCCGGAGACACAGAAACCGCATGCGAGGAGCCTCATTCCGGGCGGGACTCTCCAAAGCTGCCGTCGTTAGCTTCAAATCTACTTGACACAGACCTCACCGCCCTTAAAACTTCGGAGCGGAGTGTGGGTGGCTTTTGAACGTTTTTGTATTTAGATTCTTTTTTTTTTTTTGGATTGGGTAAGAGCTGTTTAGAAACACTTTGAGGTCGAATAAATTATGCAATGGCATTTTGTTCCTTTTCTGCTCTTAAGGTGCTCCTGTCTGGCCGGAGCGCCAGGACTCGAACTGCTGTCTCGTTCGTGCAGTGTTAAAGCAGTTAGAGGCCTGGACTGCAAAAGCCTTAGATGCTGGGAGGAGCGGACGTGTGGGCTCCTAGCGTCAGAGCAGGGTCTCGTGCCAGCACCTTTCGCCGCGCCTCTCCTTCTGTGTCCCACCTTCTCCCCTGTCGGGCGGGACGGTGGGCAGCTTCCACGAATTGAGGTGGGAGCGCAGAAGACCCGGCCCCCACCCTGCCTGAGGCCTAGCTGAGATGGGAATAGATTCCACGACCTTCTGTTAACTGGATCGTGTTTCCCCAGAGTGGTGCCGTTTCAAGCGCGGAGGGAATCCTCTAAGTTGGGTGAATGCGAGGCAGCTGGTTGTGGAACACCTGAAAGTATTAAAACAGAAGTGCGCACCCAGCTATCAGGAGGGAACGCGGCACCCTGGAAGGAAAAGAAAATGGAGCAGCAAAGATGTTCTAAGCTCTCGAGGGAAAATAATGGGGCGGCTGGTCGTTTAATGACTTTTAAGTAAATGTCAAAAGATGGTGTCAGGAAGGCATAAAAACCTAAGTGCAAAGTAGGTAGCACATTCGGAGAAGACCCAGTAAGCACCATGTGATGTTGTCCATACTTAAGTTAGGATGGAAAGAGAGGAATAGGTTAAAGTTGAGACCAAATTAAATTTTAAGAAACCAGTTTGCCAGCGAATGATGAGGAAAGTCAGGGTTCAGTGACATGTTGATCTTTGCATCTTAAACTTCAGTCCCAGAAGCTTTTCAGTAGTTTTACTTTACCATCTGTGGCCACTTGTGAGAATTTTAGAGGTTTGAGGCAGCCCCCCGACTTCAGAGTTTAGAAAGAAAATGTCGCTCTTGCTATAAATAGCAACATTCTGTCCCTAATTTATGGCTTTGAGAGATTCTGAAGGTATCGACTTTTCATTGGGGTAAACTGAGACAGGTTAATTCACAGTAAAAGGAACAGAAAGAATCCAGAGACTCCCAGTTCCTTCCTTCCACCCTCAAAGTTGAAGTGATAGCTCTCATAGCTTGACGAAATTTTGGTTGATTTATTTCTATAGCAGCTAATATCTACCATGTTAATAGGTGTCTTGGCAGAGATGTTATTTGAGTAGGAAAACCACAGTGGGGCATAGTGTTATCGTGGAAAACCCGTGGGACCATTATCTGGAAAGAAATGTTCTAATTCTTGCTCTGCCACTGACTCAGGAGCCTGGCCTTGGCTAAGTGACTGAACCTCACTGGGGTTCATTGTCCCCGTCAATAAAACACGTGGATTGTATAAGGTCATCTCTAAAGCACAGTTCCCAAACTGTGTGATCCTAATTTCCAAGGAAAAGGGATGAGCTTTTTAAAAGAAAACTACCAAATCTTTGGATAGGTATTTCCCGTAAGAGCCTTCTGACCTATTTTGGGAAGAGTGGAGGGGATACTCTAATCTAGGATAATGGAAGAAGCCTAATAATTGAAGTCTTTTCCTTATAAGGAAGCTCACAGAAGAGCTATATATAATTGTAGTGGAATGTGCTAGAAACTCAAGGCTCATTTGTAATGCCCAGAGACGAATCAGGTGGCAGGCAGTCTATCTTTAATGCCAACAACTAGAAGAGAGTTGTCACACAAAGGCCATTTCGACTTCTCCCTTTCTCTTGGTTCTTCCAGCTCTGGATAGAAGTCCGATTTTGGCAAGTGGTGCGGGAGTTTGAGAATTTAGCAAGGATGTGGGGATATTTTTAAGGTGAGAAGGAAGAAGAGTAAAGAGGCTTTATGCCCCTGAATGATTGGAGAACACTGCAGGGGAGGGCCACCTCCAGTGCTTACAGGCCCTGAGTGGGAGCAGCAGATGACTACACGAAGCCAGCTTGGGGTGGGGGGCCGTGGCAGCCCCGTCCACCCCGTCTATGCTGGCTCCGGAGGGGCAAGCTGACCGGCGCTGATTCAGTATACTTTCAAGACCTAGGGCTCAAACAGAACAGACGCGTGAACTATGCTGACCCACAGACTGCCACTTCGTGACGTTCTACCTGGCTACTTTGCAAACGGGACCGAAGTTTTGGACTAGAATACCGGGACAGGGACCAGAGAAAGAATATCCACGGAATTTCACGTTTACAGTATCTGTTAGAACCGCATCAACAAACTGTGGTTTCTGTGGGCACTGAAGCAGCTTTCTTTCGCGAATGTATCCCCACTAGTAAATGAGATGATCTTCCTTGTTTAAGAGGGAAGGCTAAAACTGCGTGTTACTCCAGAAGCAGTGACTTTATTTGAAATGAGGCCTGCTCAATCTCAGCACTCTTGACTTTCTGCGGCAGGTCATTGTTCGGTGGAGGAGGGGTGCTGTCCTGTGCGTTGTGGGAGGTTTACGAAAGCAGCACCCCTGGGCTCTCCGCACTAGATGCCAGCAGCACACCCCCCCCCCCCCCCCCCGCACTCCCTCCACACATGAGTTGTGACAACCAAACATGTTTCCAGACACTGCCATGTCCCCCAGGGGAGCAAAATGCGTCACCCTCTGTTGAAGACTACTGCTGTAAAGCATTTAGATGCCTGCATGGTCTTCATGCCTGTGCCCCAGTCCTCCAGACTTTACTATAAATGTTCTGGGGGGGCTGGGCATTGGTATTTTTGGTTGTTCTTAAGCATAACCAGGGTTGAGAACCACTAATTAGATGATCTTCTGGATCTAGAGTTGTCCCCCTTTCATCCGTGGGCCGTATTTCTCTATGCCCTTTAAAATAAGAGTTTTCTTGAGCTCAATCTTTACTTGAAACATGGCCTTGCACACAGTTAGCAAGTTTAACAAGAATAGCAAGCGTTCTAAATGGATCATGAGTTTATAAGGGCAGTAGTGCGTTGTGAAAGGTGAGATTAAAAAAAAAAAGAGATTCTTTTTGGCCTGAGATTATAGTTACATGGTTCCAAATTCAAAAGGTACGAAAGGACATAGAAAAGTCAGCTTCCTACTTTTGTCCACTAGCCTCCCCATTTTAAAATAAACGGCAACTTGTAATACTTTTGTCCGTACCTTTTTAAACTTCATTCCTTAGACAGCTTTCCATATCGTAACTGCAGAACTTCCTTTTTCTTTTTTATGGCTTCTGAGAATTTGTTTATATGAGTGTACTATATTCATTAGCCAACTCTCTGTTGACGGCTAGTAGGTTGTTTCCAATCTTTGCTGTGACAGCCTGTGCTACGCTGAATTACTGCATTCATCATTTCATGCGTGTGTGAGTATATATATAGGACAAATTCCTAAACATGGCATTTCTACACCAAAGGCTATGTGCATTTGAAATTTTGGTAAATATTGTCAGATTGCCTTCCATCGAGGTTGTCTGTCTATCCTCTCACTAGAAGTTTCTGAGAGTACCTATTTTCCTACACTTTTACCACATTGTTGTCAAACTTTTGATAAGTGAAGAAGTGTATCTAGATAAAAGTTTTTTCTCCTTGAGTAAAGAAATTTTTTAAATTGAAGTATAGTTGATTTATAAGATTATATTAGTTTCAGGTGTACAGCATAGTGATTCAGTATTTTTACAGAGTAAAATATTTTAACTTTAGCTTTTTATTATGGAAAATTGGAAGCATATACAGTACTAGAGAGAATAGTTTGATGAAATCCTGGGTTCATTATATTGATCTGCACGTGCTGTTTGTCTGTGGATGTTGTGTGTATGTGCAGTCTGTTAGATTTTCTTATCAATGTCATGCTTGTTTCAGAAGAAATACATTTTTTTCTGCACTAAGACCAGTTTATCTTTTGAACTATGTGTTCTTCAAAGATCTGGTAGAATCCACCCATGAAACCTTTTAAACCTAGTGTGTCTTGGGGACTGTTGCTTTTTGACAGGTTTCTCTAGTCTGTGGTATTGATCTGGATAGATTTTCTATCTCTTCTAGAATCCATTTTGATGTATTTCTCTAGAAAATTATCCTAGTCATCAAGGTTTTAAAGCCAGTTTGCAAACTGAGATAGTAATTAGTCTTAATTTTCTCTGTGGCTGATCCTCCTTTATTCCTTCTATATTCTCCCCCTCTTTTGTGATTAGATTAGTTGTTGGTTTATATGATTGGATTCACTTATTAGCTTTATGACTTTTGTTTTCTAGTTCATTAATGTCTACTTTGATTTTATTAATTCCCCCTCATGTGCTCAGTGTTATTTTTTTTCTTTTTGAATGGCAAAATTCATTTCTTCTTTGTTTATTTCAGTATTTAAGGCTACAGGCATTCCTCTGAACACTGCTTTAGCAGCTGATGTGTATAGTGTTTGATGCTTTTTCTCCCCAGCTCTTCTGCATCTTCAGGTTTTTATTCTTGTGTGAACTAAGACTTGATTTTTATTTTATTTTATTTTTTTATAAATTTATTTATTTATTGGCTGCGTTGGGCCTTCATTGCTGCGTGCGGGCTTTCTGTAGTTGCGGCAAGCGGGGGGCTACGCTTCGTGTGGCACGCGGGCTTCTCACTGCAGTGGCTTCTCTTGTTGCGGAGCATGGGCTCTAGGCGCACGGGCTTCAGTAGTTGTGGCACACGGGCTCAGTAGTTGTGGCACGCGGGCTCAGTAGTTGTGGCTCGCGGGCTGTGGAGCACAGGCTCAGTAGTTGTGGCACATGGGCTTAGTTGCTCTGTGGCATGTGGGATCTTCCCAGACCAGGGCTCGAACCTGTGTCCCCAGCATTGGCAGGTGCCTCCCAACCACTGCGCCACCAGGGAAGCCCAAGACTTGAGTTTTTAAATTTCCAGTAGAAGTGCACCCTGTATTTTAATTTTGTTGAGTTTTACTTTTGCTGCATTGTGATCAGAGAATGTTATCGGAATCATTTCTTTAATTTATTGATGTTTGCTTTGTAGTCCAATCTGTGTTCATTTCCTGTCACTGTTCCTTGGGCAGCAAAAAGAAGGTTGTGTTCTCTTCTCAGGTTACAGAGCTTCATATATCAAATCTACCATATTAATTATTTTATTTGAGTTTTCTATACCTTTGCTTTTTTTAATCTACTGGATCTGTCATGGGTCAAAAGAAGTTCAGGTCTCCTAATAATCCGATTCTGTTTCTCCAGTTATTGCCTATGGTTTTTGCTTTGTGCCTGTTAATGTTGCATTTGCTGCTTAGACATCCTTAACTGTCATTTCGAGATGCACGCTTTAGGGTACAGAGTGCTGCCCTTTGACTAGTTCAGTGCTTTTTGGCCTGGATTCATCCTTACGTGACATTGAGATCCGGAGCCCTATCTGCCTCTTGTTTTCATTTTCTGCTAGAGCATTTCTGAATTTCTTGAAATGTAGTATAAAGCTGGGTTTTGCTTTGTGAGTCAAACTTTTTCTTTTATGTGGTTAAGTTTAACCAGTTTATATTATTGATATGACAGATCTGTCATCTGTAACGATAAACATCTATAATTTTCTTTCACTTTATGTCTTTAATACCTGTAATTTTTCTACCATATTATATATCTTGCTTTGTTTTGTTATATTTCTTTCAGTAATTAGGTTGGAATTTTTGGTTCCAGGGATTATCTTTCTACTGATTTATTTAGACTTTCTTTGTCCAGTATGGTCACCACTAGCCAGCTGAACCTATTGAGCCCTTGAAATGTGGCTGTTGTGACTGAGAAACTGAATTGATTTAATTTACATTTAAACTTCAAAGTGACACTTGATTCAGTTAATTGGAAAACTTTTAAGTATGTTTAGAACAGTTTGGATATGTGAATCTACCTTAACTGTAAATTTGATGAAATCTAATTATAGGCCCATTATTTCTGTTAGAAATTTAGCTTTTGAATTGAGATGTAAGTATGACACACTGGATTTCAAAGACTTAATATAAAAATACTAAACTATCTCAGTATGTTTCTGTATTGATTCCACGTTGAAATGGTAATTTTGGGGGTATGTTGCATTAAATTAAACATCAAAAATTTCACCTGTTTCTTTTTATGTTCATATGGCTGCTAGGGAGTTTAAAATTACGTGTGTGGCTCACAGGTTTCTATTGGACAATGATATATTAACTCCTTATAAGGAGTAATAGAAATATCACATTTTAATGTTCAGAATAAACATTTATTGATTTTATTTCTCAGTTTAACTTTTACTCTTTTTTTCCTGTAAACCTGTTGCTCTCAGGAGTTTTGGACCAATTAACTGTCTTTGAATGGCAGTTAACGTTACCGTGGTTCTTTGTGACGTTTGCAAAAGCTTGAGGTCTTTCTGTTAAGTGGTTGTTAAGAATTTAAAGTTCTCTTAGTGATGTAAGAAAAGGAGAACTTGGACTGTATGACATAACTTAAAGATAGAACCTTCTGAATCTTGAATGAGTTCATAGGAAATGATTCACAGTTTCATCTGGACATGCTTTTCATCTTTCAGCTTTACCCTGTCCACTTCGGGTTCCTTCATTAATCACTCTGATCCGCTCCCTACAGACTGACTTTCTGTTTTATTTCCCAGTTGCTTTGCACCCGTCTTTTGCACAGCTGCACTTGTATTAAACATATTTGCTCCTGGCTCCTGTTCTTTGATTTTATTCTGAACTGTCTCTTTCCAGAGGGTAGGCACTCACCTGTTCTTTGTACCCTTTTCACAGCTTCCTCAGCTGTTTGCTTTCTGCCCAGAGTGGGCGCTTCATAAGTGGTGATTATTGACTCCATTTAAAGGCTGTTAAACATTATGTCACTTTAATTTAGTCAGTTGTTATATAGGTCTAAACTTCTGTAATGTCCCCACATTTAAATACAGCATCTCTGAAATAAAACCACCAGAAGATACGTTGTCTGACAATAGGTTGTCTGACAGCTCTGTCTTCTTTTCACAGAAAAGATTTCTCTCATAATTACACTGGTTCTCTGAACCTTGGAGCCTTTAGCTATTAGAAGGAAGCAACCAGTTTCCCTGTTTTTACTCTTCTTGAGGTTTGAAGGCCCAGCTGCCCTCTGTTTTCCTTTAGAAAGTATTTTAAGATTCCAGTATCCACTGCGAAGTTGACTTTGGTTGCAAATGACTGCTCTTCGGAAAGCCTTGAGTTTGTAAGTCACGCTTCTTAAAGCCTGATTACTACTGGGGAGAAGAGTGGTTTTGTTTCTGGAGAAAATGAGGAGAGTTTTTGGGTTTTGTTTTTTTTTAATTGTGTTAGGAAAAGAGAGAAGCAGTAGCATTTTGTTTCTGAGTGTGTACATTTTGTACCTTTACATATATGTACATGACACACCTTTTCTGTAAGAGATGATGTTCTTCTGTGAGGAGTTGCCAAGAATTAGACTAATCTGTTTAGAGACAGAGCTAATGATTCAGAATTAAAGGGGAAGAGTACAATTTCATTTAGGGTAAAGATATCTAACGTGGCTTAATGCACCCTGATCAATATTTAAATTTAAAGAAAGAATTGGCCTTTTGGGCCCTAAAGATCTGATATGACTGGATTTCAACATAACCTGGTTTATCAGGCTCTGAGCGTTTAAGGTGTAGTTCCAGCTTTGTTCGTTCTCTCGGCAGTTTTGTGTGCTTCTGAAGGAGAGACATGGCCACACGTCCTGACCTCTTGATGACTGAGTGGTTTCGTCCCAGTAAACTCTGGGAAGTTGATCAGATTGTTGGCAAGATTTGGGAAACCATGGTCTTATTACTGGATGGAATCAGAAAATATCACCATAAATTTTCATAAAATGAAATTCTATTATTTTACTTCCATGATTATCTGATTTACTTCCATGATTATCTGATTCCAGAGTTGGACAAATCCTTTTTTTTTTGAATGCCATAGTCTAAGACAGGTTATCGAACTATAGCCCGAGGGCCAGCCACCTGTTTTTGTGTTACAATTAACAGGCTGTATTTTTAAGAGTAGTTTTAGGTTCACAGCAAATACGGGCAGAAAGTACAGGGAACTCCCATACACCAGTGTGGGACATTTGTTACAGCTGATGAACCCACACTGATCCATCATTATCACCCAAAGTTGATAGTTTCTGTTAGCGTTCAGTCTTTGTGTTACATGTGCTCTGGGTTTTGGCAGCACCTATTTTTGTAAATAAAGTTTTATTGGACCACAGCCATGCCCATTCATTACATAGCGTATGTGGCTTCTGTACCTCTGCAACAGCAGGGTTGAGTAGTTGCCACAGAGACGATTTGGCCCACAAAGCCAAAATGTTTACCATCTGGCCCTTTACAGAAAGTTTGGACCTCTAGTCTGAGACAGTTTGGCTCCCTGTTAAAGAAGTGTGCAGTGATCGCTGTTAATTGGCATTTCAATGATAAAGCTTTGTTTGTCCGGCATGCTAGTAACAGTAAAACTTGGCTATCTGGAGTGTGACTTTTGGGGTAGCTAGGACTCTGCCAGGTGATCGGTGGCTTACCTATAGGGTATGTGCCCCTGTGTGGAATTACCATGTGAAAGGCTTGGAGGGATTTTATAGCTTTAATCTCTAGGGCTGTCACCAAAGTTTAAGTGTACCGGTTTCTCCACAGCCCTGCCAAAATGAGGTTTTATGACTTCAATTGTATAGTAGGTAACATAGAAGCTAAAAGTTCTATCTTTTCCCCTTGTGGGTTTATTTTGTGCATTTTGGTGTGTGTGTGAAGTGCCCTTGACCATTTAGTAACTAGACTCGGGAGTTTTAATCATTTGCGTGCACTCCCTGTGTCTACTTGGCATAGTAAGCTATTGTGCTGTATATCTATTGTTTCCTCTTGTGCTCCCTTCTTTGGTAAAGTAATTATCAAAGTATACAACTAAAGGCGTTCGGAAAGAATATCACCTCTAATTCTTCCATCCATTTTTTGGTGATAGCGTTACATCTTTTGCCCATATATTCACATATGTTGACACTGATTATTGGTTTCCTTTTCATTTAGTGCACAGTCTGAGTTTTAATATACCCAGTCATTTGCAATGCTTTTATCATGGTCAGATTTATCACCTAGAGCAGTATGTAAACTGTCACTAAATCCCTCTGGAATTTGTTGCCATCTCTGTTGGGACGTTTGCAGTCAACTCACTTTTACTCTGTTCTGCTGTCCATTTGCATAGCAGCAACTATTAAGACCTCCCGTCTTTCTGTCTTGTTGCTGCTTTATCACAAAGTTCACAGAATAGTTTATATTTGTGGATTCTCTCTGAAAGGACAACTTTTCTGATTTCGACTAAATATCATACGCTAACTTTTGCCTTGTGATTTCTGTGAAAATTTGGTGACGGCAGCTCCTTATTTATTAGTTTAGATGTTTAGAAATTCTCGCTGTTCTTGCCCACTTATTCTTCTTGGTAAATTAGCTAAACTTATAGAAAATGTGCTAAGGGAACTGTGGATGGGGGGGTACCTGGCGTTTATTGAAACTAGCCTGGAAGCATCTTCAGGTAGCCCGTTTCACCATATTTGTGGCAGAGCTGGGTTTGATTGCCCTTCATATCCCTCGAGGAGAACTCCTTTCCTAGTCATTGTCTCATCTTGACTGAGATTATTCTTTCTGCTCTAATGAATGGCACAAAAATTACAGCAAACTATTTATTATATATTACACAGGTCGATATTTACATTCCCTGTGATTGAATATTTGGGGTTCTAACTTGGTAGATTATTTCCCTAAGCATCACCCAAGCAGTTGTGATTTTATTTTCAGTCTTAGACTTGACCTCTGATTCCACTCAACCATTTGAGTTGTACGAGTGTTTCTTTCTTACTAGGGCATGGAAGTCAGTATATAATAGTTTCACTGTTGGGAATAAATTGCTACGTATCTCTTAACATTTTCTCAAAGCATGAAGTTAAGTATTCCCATGTGTTGTTGGCCGGAAGACAGTAGGGCCCTTTGAAACATGTAACATACATACCTTTTCCCAACAAATTATTACATCTTCATTGACCAGAGCATATTCAGGGTTTACCTGAACCTTCCCTTGGATCTGTTCTAGAAGAGTCCAGTGTTTCCTTAAGCTTGGTAGCAGATGCTCCTTAATACTTGACTGTGCACTTTGTATAAATCTGGTTAATTTCTCCTCTTCTGAGAAGAAATAGAAAGCAAAGTATCATTGCTATATTAACATTCCTATATTGGTCATGTAATGCGCTCAAGTGTGGTCAGTTTCCTAGGAGGCTGCAACAAAACTCAAACATGAAAATAGAGACTAAAAATCGATGGGTCAGTGAAAAAGTTGGGGATGCTTAATAGCCACTGTCTGAGCCTGAGGAGTTCTTTGGTTTATTCCCTTGTTGAATTTCCTGTGATTAGATGCTAGTCAGTGGATCTCAGTCCTGGGTGCTTGTGAGAATCATCTGGGGGAGCTTCTAAAGCTAGTGCCACCTGTCCCCCCACCCTCACCCTGTAGAAGGCAATTACATCAATCTCTGAAGGTAGGGTCTAGGTGCTGGTATTTTTGACTTACCCAGCTGACTGTAATGTGCTTCCAGAGTTAAGAACTGTGTTAGATGTGGTAAAAATTTTTCCCAAGAGCTGTGAACCACTTTAGGGGATAAAGTCTGTGAGATGCTGAAGGTTAACACGTAAGGAGTTTAGGAGTCCATCAGCATTTTTTTTTTTTTTTTTTGGCCGCGCCGTGCAGCTTGAGGGATCTTCGTTCCCCAACCTGGGATTGAACCCGGACCCTCAGCAGTGGAAGCACTGAGTCCTAACCACTGGACCGCCAGGGAATTCCCAGGAGTCCATCAGCATTCGTTGAACTTTCTGGATTCGGAATGGAGTGGAAACTGAGAAGCATTGGGGAATTGTCGAGGCTTAGTTTCTGCCTTTGAGGGGCTTATAGATAAATGAGAAGTCGAGACAAATATGTCAATATATATATAGGCTGTCCAGAATGTATGCATCCCATGAGTTTGTGTCATGCTTTCTCTACCTCTCCCTTGGAGGTTCGTGTAATAGAGGTGGTTTCTGGGTATGTGTGAAGTGTTAACCCAATTGTCCTTTATCCAGAGCATCCTTGGAGGCTTTCTTTGTTTCTTTCTTAGTTTTTTGGTAGAAAACCACTATAATGTATGTACTCTTTTTCTTGATTTCTAGCTCCTTTCATTGGCTACTCACTCCTAGCAGTGCTCTCTCCACAGTTGTCCCAGAATGTACGTTAGGCAAGGTTGGTGTAGGATAAATAACTGTAAAGTATACAAACCAGAATCTTATCCTCGTAGATTGATTCAGTGGGATCCTGAGCTTAACGATCATCTGTCCAACCTCCCCAGTTTACACATGAGAAAGTAGAAGCCCCGAGTAATGAAGAGACTGCCCAAAGCATCAGCTAGTTGTTGACCTAACATCTTGGCTGCCTCTTCCAAAGTGAGCCAGAAATTATTCTTTCTAGGAGGTGAAGGGAACTTATATTTGTGTACCGCTCTCCACCAGACACAATAGTAGTCAGATGTAGCTGTAATTCTCACAGCATCCAGGTGAAATAGATGTTTCCATTTTTTGGATGAAGACGCTGAAGCTTAGATGATTTAAATATCTTGCCTAAGGAAAGTTAGGAGCAAAACCACAGTTAAAATGCAGGTCGATTGAGCTTTTAAACGTATGCTTTTTTTCTTTCAACTTAACATACCATTTCTTACCACATAATATACCATTTGCCACAGTGCAATTCTTTCTAGCAAACAGAGTCTCTATTAGTAATGCTTGGGGTCTTGTCTAAATTTGTTCTTTTAGACAGTCTGGAAATTGCATAATCTAATGTTTGTCTAGTCTTATCATTTCGGAGCTATCAGATTGCTACCTCCTTCATTTACTTACACTAGAAACAATTTTTATTCTGAGGACCTACACTTGTTAGTTTATTGTCTTGTTAGCCTATCGTCTCTCTCTGGAAATATGATAACGGGTCTATGTGGACTTGTACCCAAGGCTTGGTTTCTGGTGCCTACCACCAGTGCGAGCTTGGGCAAATCACTTAATCCCACTACACTTCGATGTCCTGATCTACAAAATGGAAACGATAGCATCGAATCATAGGCCTGTTGCACCCATGAACTCGAGAACATGCAGCACGGCGCATGGCACATGGTAGGTGCTCAGTAGATGTTGGCTGTGCTTTTGTCATGGGAAGTTAGTGACACAGCATTATCCTGGACAAAGTCAGCTTCCTGCTAAGAATGAAAACTGCATAGGGAGCTCTTAACCTCGAATGTTAATTATCTTAAAGTTTGTTGGCTGAAGGTCCCAGCCATATAAACTGATCATTTTCCAAGAAACGTAGCACTTTCAGCTCGTTTGTGCTTTGAGCGTGACTGGCTTTGGATCTTCTTCATTCACTGTAATGGTTAACTTAAGGTTTTGCCTCAATTAACCTCAACGATGAGTACAGTGTGGTGTTTACTTAACTGTTCCTGCTTCCATGACAACAAGACATTCTGTAATCCACCGTTAGGACTAGATCCTAAACTCCTTTCTGGAATTAGGACGATGTGGATCTGTGTGGTGTTAGCTGGTCAAAGCTCTATTTGTGATGTCAGTTCTCAACACATCCTTGCCTTTTCTGTCCACTCGCTGGCCTGACACACCATATTGACAATTACTGTCACTTTCCCTCACCTTCCTTGTCTACCTTTTGGCTCTTCTTCCCCTAACTATAAGGATTGGAATACCCCTAACCAGATATACAGAATGAAGTGATCTATTAGAGGAATTTACCATTACCAGCAAATGTCATCTTGAACCCCTGAATTTTATTTGCTATTGTAAGTTTATACTGCAACTTACTAGGTATTTTAATTTTCAGTTCTAATCAGGAAATATTAAACACCTGCAATGTGCCAGGTATTGTGCTGATGGACTGTTCAGTTTTTTGAGGAATCTTGGGATCCATGGGACATAGACCTCAGTGACTGGGGGTGATGACAGAGGGGTTGCCCAAGCCAAGGGCACAAATTGTGGGCCCACGGTGGAATCTACTCACAACTTGGTTTGGCCTTATGTGGCATACAGAGGGGCAGGTTTCTCACTAATCTGTTCATGGATACATATATTTCGAAAGAGTCAACAAATAGGATCTCTAAAGAGAGAGGATCAAGGTACTAGTGGCTGTCGCTCATGTTCCCTCAGCACAGACATAGATCTCCTTCAGGGGAGGATCCAGTAACCCTCACTTACCTTAATTAAGAACCCTGTCGCGATCACCCTGTACCCTCTTTTCTTACAAGAGCGGCAAAAACCATTACATGAAGGGTAGCATGGGCTTCAGCCCCCATTAGGAAGTTCTGCATATAGTAGCACGTTCTGTATGAGATTTTTGTTTGTTTTTAGAATAGAATGGCTCTAGTAGGGTGTTTTTCTTTAAAATAATAGAACGGCTCTAGTTATAGGAAGACCTTTTTCAGAAGACTGCTTTTTTCTTTAAAAACTCATTTTATTTTTTAAAAATTGAAGTATAGTTGATTTACGATGTTGTGTTAATTTCTGTTGTACAACAAAGTCATTCAGTTACACATATATACATTCTTTTTAAAAATATTCTTTTCCATTATGGTTTATCATAGGAATTTTTTTAATATTTACTTTTATTTATTTTCTTTTATTATTTTTTTGGCTGCTTTAGGTACGTGGACTTCTCTCTAGGTGTGGCATGCGGGTTTTCTCTCTCTAGTTGTGGCACGCAGGCTCCAGAGCACGTGGGCTCTGTAGTTTGCGGCACGCAGGCTCTCTGTTGAGGTGCGCAAGCTCAGTGGTTGCGGCGCACGGGCTTAGTTTCCCCGCAGCATGTGGGATCTTAGGTCCCTGACCAGGGATTGAACCCGTGTCCCCTGCATTGGAAGGCAGATGCTTTACCACTGGGCCACCAGGGGAAGTCCCTATCATAGGATATTGAATATAGTTCTCTGTGCTGTACAGTAGGCCCTTGCTGTTTATGCATTCCATGTATAAAAGCTCACATCTGCTCACCTCAACCCCCCACTCCAGCCCTCCCCCGACCCCCTCCCCCTTGGTAACCACCAGTCTGTTCTCTATGTCCTTGAGTCTGTTTCCATTTCGTAGATAGGTTCATTTGTCATATTTATAAAAATTATTCATTTATTTTTGGCTGCGTTGGGTCGTTGTTGCTGTGCGTGGGCTTTCTCTAGTTGCTGCGAGCAGGGGCTACTCTTTGTAGTGGTGCGTGGGCTTCTCATTGTGGTGGCTTCTCTTGTTGTGGAGCATGGACTCTAGACACGTGGGCTTCAGTAGTTGTGACACGCGGGCTCAATAGCTGTGGCTCACGGGCTCTAGAGCACAGGCTCAGCAGTTGTGACGCAGGGGCTTCGTTGCTCCGCGGCATGTGGGATCTTCCCGGACCAGGGCTCGAACCCGTGTCCCCTGCATTGGCAGGCGGATTCTTAACCACTGTGCCACCAGGGAAGTCCCCATTTGTCATATTTTAGATCCCACATATAAGCGATACCGTATGGTATTTGTCTGTCTGACTTCATTCAGTATGATAATCTCTAGGTCCGTCCATGTTGCTGCGCATGGCATTATTTCGTTCTTTTTATGGCTGAGTAGTATTCCATTGTATATATGTACCACATCTTCTTTACCCATTCATCTGTCGATGGGCATTTAGGTTAATTCCACGTCTTGACTGTTGTGAATAGTGCTGCTATGAACATAGGGGTGCATGTATCTTTTTGAAGTATAGTTTCGTCCAGATATATGCCAAGGAGTGGGATTGCTGGATCATATGGTAATTCTATTTTTAGCTTTCAGAGGAACCTCCATACTGTTTTCCATAGTGGCTGCACCAACTTACATTCCCATCAACAGTGTACGCGGGTTCCCTTTTCTCCACCTCCTCTCCACCATTCGTCATTTGCAGACTTTTTAATGATGGCCATTCTTACTGGTGTGAGGTGATACCTCATTGTAGTTTTGATTTGCATTTCTCTAATAATTAGCGATGTTGAGCATCTTTTCACGTGCCTATTGGCCATCTGTATGTCTTTGGAGAAATACCTATTTCAGTCTTCTGCTCATTTTTGGATAGGGTTGTTTGCTTTTTTTGTTGTTGAGTTTTAAAAACTTTTTAAAGTTTTAAACTTTAAAAACTTTTTAAAGTTTACATAGGAAATCCCTATGTAAATATGCAGTATTGTAATTTATTTGACTATTCCCTTATTGTTGGATACTTAGGTTGTTTACAGTGTCTCTCCCAAACCTTTTATTTGGAAAAATTTCAGACCTCAGGAAAAGTGATAAGAACAGTAAACACCCATGTTTAGCACCTAGATTCACCAGTTACTTTGCTATATTTGCTTCTTCCCCCTTGCATCCATCCCTGTCCGTATCTCCTTGCCTCCCTCTCTGTATACACCTTTTTTGCTGAACCATCTTGAGAGTAAGTTGCAGATGTAATGACTACCTCTACATACTTACATATATATCCTAAGCATGAGAGTACTTTCCTAATAGCCACGGTACAGTTATCACAGCGAATTTATCATTGATTTATAATATAATTGAATATTCACATTTCCTCTAATGGCTCATGGCTCCTGTATTGGATAGCTGGGGTCTAGAACATACTCAGGAGGCACTGTGGCCCCAGGAGGGGCTTCTACCTCAGTAATGCAGCACCAGGGATAGAGGGCAGGAGTGAGAGGTAGGAATGGCTGGGTGAAAACTGGAGAATGAACCAGAAGTCTGCAAACAGAAGGGTTACCCTCCATCCTGATCATCAGAACATTAATAGGCAGGCACTTACCCCTAGGCCAAGTGAAGGGCAAGGAGGGGGTTCTTCTCTAAAGACCCTGAAAGAACTGTTTAAGGAGAATAAGGGAAGCTGGTGTGGTGTTAGGACCCCACCCAAAAGCCCTATGTAATCAGGTGTTTTGGGTGCTCACTTAGTCCTTAGGCTGCCTCACTGAACAAGCAAGGATCGCCTGCCGTCTGAGGGAAGCCTACAGCAAGAGAAACTAACATAAATAAATGGCCCAACAGTGACTCCAAAGAAAACAAATTCAGGTAGTAGAAGAGTGCTTTAAAGTATAATTTGAGAAATAAATCATCTTGTACACCTCCTTCTGAACATCTTGGGGCAGATGGTGTTTTCCAAAGATGGCTTTTCTATGATGTGCCCTTGCCAGCCCTCCACCAACGCAGGGGGTCTGATCCCCTCCCCCGGAGTCTGGGCAGGCTGTGGTTGCTTAGAACAGTTGAGTATGGCAGAAGGGGACTAGCTGTGTGACTTCTGCGGCTGGGTCATAAAAGGCCATGCAGCCTCTGCCTTGTTACTGAAGCCATACAGGAATCCAACCAGCCCAAGGCCGCCATGCTGTGAGGAAGCCCATGGTGAGGCCACCTGGCGATGCTTCAGTGGGCGATCTCAGTCAGTAAGCAATCGGCCCAAGGGTCAGATATGTGAGCTGGAAGCCTTCAGGTAGTTCCAGCCCCCACGGTCCAGTCACTCTTCCAGCGTTTAAGTTTTCCCAGCTGAGGTCCCAGACCAGCCTTCCCTCCTGTGTCTTATCTCAATTCCTGACCCACAGCATCTATGAACATAATAAACAGACATTGGGCTGAAAGAAATAGTGTAATAGCTGCATGTTGTTGGGGCATTGAGTTTGATAGGGAATGAGGTGTGTGTGAAACACCTGATCTTTGGCTCTTTGGCTCTGAAGTTTCTGACTTGCTGTTAGTAATAATAACCCAAATGGGCCGGCCTAGAGTGGATGCAGCCTCAAGTTTGGTAGACCCCAAACCCACTACCTATTTTGATCTCTTTAAATTCAGGAATAAGTTTTCCCAAACACAGGAAAACTGTTAAACTTCCCAGGCAGTGAAACACTATTTCTGGACATGGAGTAAAACAAACATTTTCAAAGTATAAATGAAGCTAAAGAAAGAGGGGGGATTCTTTTGAAGGATATTCACAATCATTTGGTAGCTCTCCATTCACACTTACGGTTGTGTCTTCTGCAGGACTATTCAATTAATTATTGTTTATAGCCCTGGTAAGTTTGAGAATAAATTACTTATGCTAAAATTCAGTGTTGTCAGGAGATTGAAATCTTATAAATACAACTGAAGAAAAATCAAAGAGCTGCCCCTGAAATATTATTTTCTCAGTTATATTTTACCCATATTAACATGGCTAATGGTAAAAATACATTGTAAACTCAAACATTTAATTGACAGTAATTAGAAAAAGCAGCATTATCAGAATGAGCTGATCATTCTGTTGGGTTTTAGTGCCTTGCTAGTAATTTTTCCGTTTTTTGCCCTCCTTTTCCACTCCCTGATTCCCTTGCTTACCCTCCTAAAACATTCCCCACCAAGCCTTAAAGCTGAAAGATGTGGATAAAGATAGCCTTCAAGTAATCCAGGCAGGAGACTACATTTTTGGGAGTTATGTGCTCAGCTCTCTGCTTTAATTATAAGATACATTATCAGGTCATTTCATTAACCGAAGAAATAATTATTTTTTCTGCTTCCTGTAAATTAGTGGAAAAGAGGATTTAGAGATTCACCAGAAATATATGCCACTGTGGAAACCAGGTATAAAGAATAATGTCGGAACTCTTGCTCTCAGAAGGCTGCTCAAATGCTCCTTTCTTATCAGAGACCGTCCCTGAGAGGGCTCCCCGTATTAAATCAGAAGTCATGTATGGAAAAAAAACAAAACAAAACTCATTTGTGTATACTTACTGCTCTGTGGTGACCGAAATGGGAAGGAAATCCAAAAAAGAGGGGATATATGTATACATATGGCCGATTCACTTCGCTGTGAATCTACTGAAACTAACCAAACATTGTAAAACAACTATACCCCAATTATAAAAAAAAGTCATTTGTGTTTCTGTGTCTGTTTATCCTGTGTCTTGGTGAACTGGAAAGCCATTTAGAACCTTTCTAGACAAAGCCAGTCGTACCTTTTGCAAATGTAGTAATTGTCTCTGACTTCTCAATGAAAGGGCGAAGTATGAAAAACAAACAAAACAGAAGAGAATTAAAGGGTCATCAAAAGAGGAAGAAAAACTGAAGAAATACACAAATGTATCTAAGCCAGTGACTTATTTGCGTTCACGAAATCAGAATTTTCCATGCCTCTCACACACTGCTTCTTCGTCTTTTTCTGAACTGATACTAGGGAAAATTTTAATCGGTAAATTTGAATAAGATGAAGTATATGGAGAAATGCAGAATAAAAATAGAAAATCAAAATTAAGGAATGCAGAGAAGCCAAGTAAGCGGGGGAAAAAATGAAGTCAAATGACTGGGAAGAATAACTGGAAAATACTCAATATGCCAGAAGCCTTAGAAAAACAGAACCCTTTTGAGAGGACATCCAGTTAAAACCAAAAGTTTCTTTTTGGTAGGTTAACTAAAAACAAGATTGTTTGAACCCTTTGATTTAAACTGAATATTTAACATTAATACATAAGATAAAATACTTTCAACTTATATGAGGAAAACCACAGGAAGGTTAAAACAAATCAGGCATTTCATATTTATTTTTAGGCTTACTAATTAACTAAAAAAGACTTATCCCCCTGTTTAAGCTGATGTATAATTAAGGTATCTGAGTACAAAGAATTCGTCTCTAAAGCTAAATTAGAATGTAGGAGGCAAAACCTGAGATTTTGCAGGTACTCTTTCTCTTAAAAATACAAACTTCTGAAAGTATTCTCTATTCTTCTAGTAAATCGTTGAGACACTCCCACAGGTGAGGCAGTCTAATCAGTGCCACGGGGGTGGGGGCGGGGGTGGAGGTGGGGGGGTATAGAGACAAAGTTTCTTTCAACACTAGTTTATGAAAGGCTGATAATCCAAGAAGCCTAGAATAAAATGCTGCCTTGAAATGTTGGTTATTTCAGGCCACGCCTAGTAGTTAGTTGAGTCTTCCAGTTAGTGCAGAGTTGACCAATGGAAACACCAAGGCCTTTTATTTTAAAATAAATAAAATTGGATGGTAGGGACACGGAACATACTTTAATCCTTTTTTAATTATGTAGAATCATCAGATGAGCACAGGCGACCGCGCTGAACCAGAATGCAGTCACGCTCTCAGGGCTTAGCGTCAGACTGTTTGATCTGGCACCCCATGGCCTTGGGCTGCGCTGCTTTATACAAGCCGGCATCATTAGTGATTGCGATTTAATGAGCCCCCTCTTCTCAGTTTTAAGAACCTGTTCGTGTTAAATGTTGAGCGCTTTTTAACCCTTGCTGCAACCTCTGCGAAATCGGTCCTGTTCTTATTTTATAGATGGTTACACCGAGGCTTCGACGTGTAATGACACTTGCCGGTGTTCACGAAGCCAGTGGATGCTCAGGACAGGATTCAAAGCCAAGTCTAACTCTGGCATCTGATCTCGGCATTACTGTCCTGCCGGACTGCGGTCTTTTAATCTGAATTCTGAAGTCCAAAAAGCTCAAAAAATTGAAGTTCTTTTTTTATACCTGCTGCCCAAACTAAGTCCATGGCAAAACCTAGCCTGCAGTGATCTGGGGGCCGTGGTCTTCCCCTGCTCAGTGTCGACGTTCACAGATTGCGCTGTAGCTGTACTGTGTCTGTAGAGTAGACTGTTTCACGCAATGGAGGCACGTACTCTTTCTAAAACTGAAAACCTTTCAATTCTGAAAGCCGTCTAGCCCTGTGGATTTCCAGAAGAGACGTGCACCTGACTGCCTCTCACCACCTGGCACCTGCCAGACCGCTGTCACTTCCCTGACCCTCCCTCTTCACCCTACTCCCACCCCCAGCCCCACGCCCCCCACCATGCTGTTGATGTGCTGCTCCTCGTGTGCTCTGGATGTGGAAGTTTAAGCATGTCAACTTTCAGTACCCCTAAAAACTCAGATAATTTTTCAGAATCCTAAGGTCACACTGCTATTTCCAGTTCCAATTCAACACTACAGGGTTCTCGCTTCTTCCACATTCCCTAACTTCCTTCTCCGCCATCATTTTTTTTGTGCTTTTTTTTTTTTTTTTTTTTAAATGTCCTTTCTATTTAACCAGGGTACAAGGTATTTCTCCTGGTATGTGCAAACGTACATGCACATTTTAACTTAGATAATAGGTCCTTCATTTTATAATGAGGTTCATGCTGAGTTTTGAAATACCAGCATTTTTAGTGCACTTAAAATGATTCATCCATAAAAATTATATACAGAACATTTTAGGAATTATATATATATATAATCTAAAGCAGCCTGAATCACCTTAAGTGTTAATCATCTAAGGCCAAATGAATGTGTATGGAGTAAGTGTTGGAAGGTCATTGCTGAGGTATTACACTCCTCTTGCTTTTTGGAGTATTTCCCTTAGGAGAAAGGGCAAAGGCAGAATTATTGATTAAAGATTTACTGGAGGCCTTCAATATACTACTCACTTAGAATGAGGTAAGTGAGGGATGGGTTAAGAATTTAATCTTTTATTCTGACTTTTTTTGGAAATGGAGAAAGCGGGGCAGGGGGCAGTGGAGGGAAGAGGTTCTGCAGATGACTCTCAAAAGTGGGTTCTATGGGACTTCACTGGTGGCCCAGTGGTTAAAACTCCGCGCTTCCAGTGCAGGGGGGCGCGTGTTCAATCCCTGGTCAGGGAACTATGATCCCACATGCTGCACGGTTTGGCCAAAAACAAAAAACAAACAAAAAAAAAAACAGTGGGTTCTTTTATTTCCAGTCTTATTCCGTGAGGACAGGAAAGAATTTGGCTGGAAGTGTTAGAATGGATTTACTTCTGAATCTCTCTTGCTGTCTTCATCACATTTGGAAGAAAGAGGAGAGTTTGGAGGAGAAGATCGCTCGATGAGCCCTGCTTCTCTCTCTCTGGGCTTGGCCCCGAGGTTGCCTATTTCCCAGCGGCCTCCAGGGAATATGGGGCATCAGGCAGGCCTGTCCGAATGTGAGAGAGTTGGGACAGACCCATCAGTATCACAGAGGACAGAAGAAGAACTAATGTTCGCCGAACACTTGATCTGTGTCAGGCTCCATATATGTTGTCACATGTAGTGTTTACAAAAACTGACGTTTCATCCCCATCTTACAGCTGAAGGCCGCTGAGCCTCAGAAGTTAAGACGCTTACCAAGGGTAAATGGAGAAGTCGAGGCTGAAGCACATTTCTGTCCCCAAAGCTCATGTCTTTTCTATCACATCCTCTATCCCCCAACTATCACTGGGTTTACAGCAAGGTTGGAGTTTGGGGGCAAGACCAGTCGTGTTACTGCTCTGGTCACGTGGCAGCCGGGGAAAGGGCTCGGGTTCCTCTTTCAGGTGGCCTGGTACCTTTTCTCTCACTGTGCCCCTCGTTGCGTACATTGTGTGCACAGCCAGCGCAAGGCAGTCAACAGAAGACTCCCTCTCTGAGCTCTGTCTTCCTAGTCAACACTGTATCTCTGTCCTCTCGGACATGCTGTAGTCCATCCCTCCATTTCTGAGGCCACCTGTGAGCTGGCTTCTCGGGCACCTCCCGAGTCCTGTGTCTCGGTCAGAGCTGGGGTCTGTGGCTGCTTCCTGGTCCCTGAAGAAACACATTTGAAGAAAATCTTAGGAAGCAGTCGGCCCGCAGTAGGTGAATAGTTGTGGAATGAATGGGTCTCTTGCCTTCTGGAAACCCCCGTGAACAGGAGTGGGTTTACATGTTCTCCTACCTTTGTACTTGGCAGTCTTCCCACAGCGTTCATTTGAAAACAAATTCAGATTCTGTCCCAGGTTACTTTTATACCGCCACTGGTAACACTAAGGATGTATTTGTGCTGAGGGAAAAACACTGCTTTCAAGGTTGCCTCTTGGAATAAGGGTTCTTTTTCTATTCTAATTAAATTATTTTCTTAAACTTGCTGTTTCAGAGGATAAATATTTAACTAGAGACTGCAATATTACTTAATTTTATCTTCCCGACCAGTCACTGGGCTACCATGAGAACATTTTATTATTCCGTTAGATTATAAAATCATGGAACATTTTTCATCTCTTAATAGGGAGAGATAATGCATGTGAGAAAACTTCATATATGTTCCTACGAAAGGAGCTTCCTGTGCGCCTGGCTAACACAATGAGAGAAGTTAATCTTCTGCCGGATAACTTGCTTAACCGCCCTTCGGTGGGCTTGGTTCAGAGTTGGTAAGTAAATAGTGTGGCTTCAGATGGGTCTACCCAGAATGCTCTGAACATTTGGCATTGGGACCATTCTCCCTAAAAGTACACGTACTGCTTCTGTGGGGACGAGTCATTCAGGATGGCCGGGTTTCCCAGGTAATTAAAAGTTGGGTTTTTTTTTTTATTTTAACTGACAGTGTATAATTGTCCTAAGGAAAATACTTTTCAACTGTACTAGACACTTTCTTGACTTCTCAAATTTTTTTTCTGGTTATAAATGTGATTTTTCATTGAAGAAAATGGGAAAGTACAGAAAAATATAGAAGAATAGCAATGCAGTGTCCCATGTGAGCAGATCTGCAATTCTTTGGATAGGGGGATGTTGCTGCTTTGATCCAGTCTCTGACGTGTTTTTTCTGTTTTCCTTTTAAAGAAGTTTTTAGAAGACAGTACTTATTTTAGGACAAATTAAGTCATTTAAAGGGGAACCTCCCATGTGAAAAATACGAGCTAGCTGCTGTACCTCATCTCCCCCATGAAAAGTCTGAAGTATCTTCACAGAGTATGTTAGCATTCAGTCAGGTGTAGCTCTGATGCTTAAAGCATGTGCTGTCTAATTGAAGAAGTTGAATTTGTGACTGAACTGCCCACTCAGTAGGCAGAGTGGGATGGGTGAGTGGTGGGAGGGAAGAGCAGGTGGTGTATTTTTAGAAAGGGATTTGCATAGATTTGAGAAGCGCTCGCTTGTCTCCTCTGTATTCTACAAGCAAAGAAGTCCCCGTGGAGAAAGCTGGAGGGGTTCAGGAGGCCAGATGCACAAAGTGCTCTCAAGCCAGCACTGAGGAGGTGCCATGGGGGCCTGGGGGAGGGAGGTGCCGACTGTGGTCTGCGCTGCCCCTTGGTGCGGGGGGGGGGGTGGGGGGTGGAACTGACAGGGACAGGGAGAGCAGTTCAGGGGATGGGAATGATGTGGACAGATATGGGGAGAGCGGAACCATGAATTAGTTGGCATCTAGAGTATTAACGGAGGCCGGGCTACTGAAAGATGGCCATTCAACAGTCATTCCTCAGTAATACTGATTATAATAAATTCTTAGGGTTGAGAATGAATCATCTGAGAAACACTCTATTGGGTGGTCCGTCCTTGTCCCAGACAAGCAGCAGCCCCTCACCGAGGCAGGCGCAGGGGCCCCGGGACCCCAGAAAGCTCAAAAGAGGTGGCGACCATGGCTCCCATCTTAAGGTCACTTGGATTCTACTGTAAACTCATAGCTTGTTTCAGAACAGCGAGTACTTGTTTGCATGAGACTTCTTTATTGCTCCAAGACCATGATTAGATCTCCAGCAGAAAGTATATAAGCACTCCTGGGAGCTAGCTACTGTGCTGGGAATTCTAGATAGGCTAGCTGGCTTTCAAGTCCCCGGTCATGGTGGCAGTGACAGTCAAACATTTACTATCACTTATGTAAAAGTCACTTCAGGGGCTTCAGAGTGAATTGCTGACTCACATTACTGAGTCAGCTCTTTTTTTTTTTTTTTTTTTTTTTTGGGTCTCCTTACTGTTTCTCTCCCATAGCCATTGCAAACTTGTGCATGTTACTTCTTCCCTTTCTTTTTTAAACATTCAATTTTGAAATAATTGCGTATTTAACAGAAGGGTTTGCAAGACTAGTAGCAAGAATTCCCATATCCTTGCACCCAGATTCACTAATTGTTAACATTTGGCTGCATTTGTTCTATCATTCTCATTCATATTCTCTCTCCCTCTCTCAATATATTTATATATGTATGGTACACACATAGAATACATTATTTTTTTCTGAACCATTTGGGTTAATGGTATACATCATGCCCCTTTACCCCTAAATACTTGAGTGTGTATCTCCTTAGAACAACTCTTAGAAAACTACAGTTTGATTATCCAATTTGGGAAATTTAACATTGATACAGTAATATTATCTAATATGTGGACCCTACTGTCTTTCATCACTAGTCCTAATAGTGCTTTTCTTTTTAAGCAATCCCTACCCTCACCCCTGATTTATGAATCCAGTTCAGGATCATGCATTGTGTTTACTTGCCATTTCCTTTTCCTCTTGAAAGCAAATCTTAAGTATAACAGGCCGTGAAGCCCACCTCAGTCAGTGTTCTCCTTGCTTTCTTGACTTTCAGGCCAGGAAGCTCAGCATAATCTTTGACTCCTTTCCATTTATGACTTTGCCCTTTAAATGAACTGTCCCCTTCCGGAAGGATGGGATGCCTGCCTGAAATTCTGCTGATATGTGGCAGGGCAGAGGGCATCACTGTGGATGGCTGACTGTGGCCTCTCAGGGTGGTTTAACCTAGTGATTTTAACAATGTCTAGTTCATAGCCTTATATGCCCAGAAACTTTAAAAAAAAATATACCCAGCAACGAACATACTTCAGTATCATGTGTTGTCACAAAGTTCAGGTGAGGCTGATTAATAAAACGTCCTTCCTGTTTATTTATAAGCTTAACAGTCATTTTTAGTTACTGGCGTGCCCTCATCCTCTATCCACAGTGGGATAGTAGGATTAGTAGTCATTAATTATTAGAAATAATTAGAATAAGGGATAATTTTTTCAGGACATGTTAAGACCCAAAGCAGAGCTCATATACCTCTAAGTAATTGGAATCTTTGAATCCGCACCAGATCCGGCAGGTCCAGTCTGGCTGTAGCTGCTGCTGTAATGTGCCTCTCTAAGTCCCATTTTTCCTCTGTCCTCCAGATCTTTGTTGGACATATTATTTCTTATACTGGCCCTGAATGAGATATGTCAGTATTCTTAATCCAGAAGCTGTTTCTGAGGGCCTAAGAGGAATTCTTTCTCCTTCATTACATGTTGATGAAACTAGGTTAACTCTGAGAAGGAACCTTCTTTATTTCTAGCTCTAGGTTCTTTTTTTCCTCCTTTTCCTGCTGTGCCATGCAGCTTGCAAGATCTTAGTTCCCCAACCAGGGATTGAACCCAGGCCCATGGCAGTGAAAGCACCGCTGGACCGCCAGGAAACTCCCCTAGTTCTAAGTTCTTAGCATGCACTTCAGGGTCACACACATGCTTCTTAAATTTTCTGTGCACTTTTTTTGGTAATCAAACTGTAGACTTGATGTATCAGTTAGGACATGTGTGTTAGGGAGTAGCAGAAAATCCAACTAAACCTGGCTTAAGCAATAAATTGTAACTGTAAGATCCAGCCATAGGATGAGGTTTTGGTGTTGGTTTGATTCAGAGATTCACGAGATTATCAAGGCCCTACTTTCCATGGGGTCGGCTTCATTTTCTGGCTGGATTTTCTCCTGCTGACAGAATAGCTGCAGCAGTTCCAGGCTTTACATCCATGGACCACATTGTCCAAAAGCAGAGCAAGTTAATTTCTCTCCCAAAGACCGCCAGCAAGTCTGCTCTCTTATTTTAGTGGCCTGAATCGAGGCAGTGATGTCCATTCCTGAGCCAATCCCTGTGTTCAGGGAAATGCGACTCAGTGACAGGCTTAGGCCAGAACTATCGGACTAATTAGGAATTAGTGACAAGAGAAATAGGATTACCCAGAGAAAAACAGGGCCACCCAGGAGCTTTGCATGGTATCAGCTTCCCCGGAAGCACTTGGGCTACATGGCGGGTGGAGGGGATTGGATGGATACCTGGGTGGAAATTTAACGTACTCCTAAGGAAAGGGGAAAGGAGGATGGATGTAGGGTAGGCAACTAACACAGTATCTCTTTTTTTCAGGTATATGCAGAGTTTTCTTGAACTTCTAGAATATGAAAATAAGAGCCCTGAGGATCCACACGTCTTGGATAAGTAAGTATGGTACCAAACTTACCTGAAAGTCAAAATATCTAGGTTAAAAAATGTTTTGGTAAATGGAACTCATGTCATTAAGAACCAAGAAGTACAACTTGGACGAAAGCATTAGGTTTCTTAATGGGTAACAGCTCAACGTTGCAGTTTTTTAAAATTTTGAGTTAAGAATTTAACATAGTACCAAGGGAATAATGACCCTTCCAATTACGCTTCATGATCTAATTCTTAATCCTTGTCTTCTGGTGAACTGGTGCTGGACACTCACTGTAAATATTACAGTAAATGTTCCACCTAGTGGTAGTTTTAAGAATGCACTGGCCCCTGTGTATACATGAGTTTATGTACTTAGTCCTTTACAATTTGTTTTTAAATTTTCAATGCGATATTACATTTGAGCTCAGAGAATCAATAATGCTTTTATTTTGGAGCAGCGTAAAAGAGTATGCTATTAACATAACAGCTATTCTGAATTCTGTTGCTGCTGTTAGGCACGAAGGCTGCTAAATTCTCATGCTGATGGAAAATATTTCTGGTTTTTCCCTTTTCATTTAACCGGGAAACGCTGACCCTAGCTCTGAGTGTGGTTTTTTCACCCCCAAGAGAAATTGTGTCCCCTTCACATTACTTTCCTCCTCTTTCATGTACCCATCAGTGAATGCATATGGCAGGCCTGTTGTGCTGAGGAATTCCTTTCTAAGTAGAAACCTGACCCACAGCATTGTGACACCAAATGCCTTACATGTAGCTGTTCCGTAAAAAGAACTAAGAAGCACCGTGTTCCATAAGAGCCCATAGCTGGAGGCATTTAACCCAGCTCTCTCAATTCACAGATAAGAAAACTGAGGTCCAAGATGTGAGCTGACTTCCCCAAGATTGTAACATTAGTTAGGAGCAGAGCTGGATCTGTAAATCATGTTTCCTCTTCCTTGGTACATCGCTCTTTGCAGTGCACCATACTGCCAGAACTGCTGGTCTGAGTCATGAGTAGCTAGCTGAAATGTAGTTACAGATTAAAATACAAAGGGAAAAAAGTCCTGACCTGTTTTATACTTCGCTAGGTGTTTTGCTAATGGGTCTATGAAATGTGGAAAGGGAGGCATTGGATTAGAGCCCCCAGCTGTAATGTTTTTCTTGTTGTAAGCCCTTGCTGTCATTTAAGTTATCAAAGTTAAATAAATCGAACTCAGAAGTTTGGTTTCTCAAAAGTCATTAGCTAGTGACAGTTTGGCTGATATCCTCCAAATTAGGACTGACCTCTATAGCTTCAAATTTTGGGATATAGATTTGTGGAAGTTTATGATATTAAATTTCTGCTGTGTGTTTCCTGGAGTCCTGTCTCAGTTTCTGGAACAGGTTATCAGTCAGATGCGATTTATGGACGCGAGCCTGCTTTGGAAACTGCCAAGTGCTGGATCCAATGTGTACGAGATTGTAATGATAATAGCTCTCGCTCAGTGACGTTTAGTAACTTGTCCAGGTTGCCGTGAAGCTAGTTAAGAGACTTGGGATTGTAGAAGCCCGAGTTTGCAGTGAAGGAAGGAGTGGAGAGTTCTGCCCATCGTAGCAGCCTTTTCTTATCGGTGAGAGGTTATATAGCAGTCATGGGCAGGGAAACCACTTAAGTAAAGTGAAAGTAGCTTAGAGGACAAGGATGTTTGTCGTAATGATAAAGTTTAGAAGAGCCCCAGAAGATTGGGGAAGTAGTCTGAGAATTGAACCATTGAAGCAAGTCTCCTCCCCTCAGATAAGTTGAGGCACTTTTCTACTGTAATGAATTGTTTCAGTTTAGTAATATTTAATTTATGAATATGGTGGGAAGAGCATTATGTAAAGGATAAATGGTCCATTAGAAAATTTCTTGAGAATATTATGACCTTATAATTTCTGAGTTGATTTATTCATCTTTGCTGTCTTTGCACATATGTATTTGTTACAGAAGTATTTCATCATTGAGAAAAATAAGACTATTTGGGTAAATAAGGTTACTCCAAATTTCCATTACTGGGGGCCAACCACTGTTAGCATTTTCCTTCCATTTACACTTTTAACTAGGCATGTATATTTCTATATGTGTAGAATGTGTGTGTGTGTGTTTTACAGAAATAACAGTGTCAGCATTATAGATCTACACCATTAGTAGTAGTTTCATAGTGGTCCATCTGCAGATAACTCATGTGATTTGACCTCCTGTCATTGGGTTTTTAGAATAGTTCGTGGTTTTCTGGCTACTATAAGCAGTGCTCTAAAGAACAGCTCTTAAATACAGCTGTTGGCCTTGTCCAGTTATTTTCCTAGAATCAATTCCTGGGAGTGGAATGACTTTCTTTGGGCTTTTGATATAGGCTGCTCGATTGCCCCTAGAAATGCATCAGTTACGCTCCCACACTCTGGCTGACAGTGGTTATTCTTTGCCAGTCTGTAAGCGGAGAATAGCGTTGCATTGTTTTAATTTGCTTTTCTTTTATTATTTTGAAGGTGAAGTTGTTGGTGTTTGCGTTTCCTCTGGTACATTTTCTATTGATACCAGGCCCCTTGCCTAGTTTTCTGTTAGGGTGGTCATCTTTTCCTTCACTAAGAATAGTAACTCTTGTGAATATATTTTTCCCAGCTTTCACTTTTTCTTGACTTTATAATGTGTGCCCCTATAAAATTGCTGAAATCCTGCATAGCCCTATTACTTGTTTCATCGTGGTTTCTGCCTTTGGTATTAGAACAGCCTCCCTTTACTCCAAGGTTATATACTTATTCAGCTGATTTTCTTTTTCCTTTTCTACAATTTCACCCTTTTACATTTAAGTCTTTTAACCCATTTTGGGGCTTAAAGTTTAAAATTGAGGTGTGACTTAAATTGTTAGCCAGCTGTCCCAACTAATTTGTTTCCCTACTGATTTACATTGTCACTTTATCGATATGCTGAATTTTTACACACACATACTCATTCACCCTTGATCCTGGTTCCAGGCTTTTTATTTGGTTCCATTGACTTGTCTTTCTGTTCTTAGTTACCATTCTCAATATATTTTTCCCTCTGCACTTTTACAGTAATATACTGGAATTCTTGAATAGGTTTGTCTTAATCACCATTGTTCTATCTACATTTCGTCACCATATTTTACTGCTGAGAGAAATTCGTTTCAAAATTTTATTCTTAAAAAGTTTGACATTATTTCTTCATGGAAGCTATTTCTTTAAGACTCCATAATAAATCCTTGGAGATTTTTGGGATTGTCTTCATGTTGTCAGAAGAAATATTAATATATTCTGCAATTATGTATTCAGCAAACAGTTATAGAATCTGTTTTATTAGTAATCACTTATCTGGAAAGTCAGTGGATTCCTAAAAAGGCATTTGAGCATTTTTTTTCTTTACTAGAACCTTCTACTTGTTTTTTTTGTTTTTTTTTTTTGCGGTACGCGGGCCTCTCACTGTTGTGGCCTCTCCCGTTGCGGAGCACAGGCTCCGGACACGCAGGCTTAGCGGCCATGGCTCACGGGCCCAGCCGCTCCGCGGCATGTGGGATCTTCCCAGACCGGGGCACGAACCCGCGTCCCCTGCATCGGCAGGCGGACTCTCAACCACTGCGCCACCAGGGAAGCCCACCTTCTACTTTTTGTATCTCTGAAGGAAGACTTTCTGTAGAAAGTTTCAAGCAAAAACTGAGTAATACTTTAGTTTCTCGTGAGTACTTCCTTGTAGCCTATGATGATAATGATGTCTCTGCCTTATAAAATAAATACCAACAGGTAAATAGTACTGAGATAGACCTGGGAAGTTTATACATTAGCCCATGAGATTTTGACCATTTTGACCGTTTTTTTCTTTCCTTCCCACACAGCTTTCTACAAGTTCTAATTAAAGTCAGAAATAGACACAATGATGTGGTTCCTACAATGGCCCAAGGAGTGATCGAGTACAAGGAGAAGTTTGGGTTTGATCCGTTCATTAGCAGTAACATCCAGTATTTTCTGGACCGGTTTTATACCAACCGCATCTCTTTCCGCATGCTTATTAACCAGCACAGTAAGTTGGCTTTTCTTGGTCCAGTTTTGAAAAGATAACCAGAGTGATTTCTCCGAAATGTTTTCCTGTTGCTTCATTTTTAATTTACTGATCTGCATTTTTGTCTAGAAATTTCATTTCTAGTTCAGTTTCTCCTAAGTGAGTCCTATCTGTGAAAAAGCTAATCATTAGAACTCTCTGTTAAAAGAAATCCTTGAAAGGCTTTTTGGGTGCTCATATTTGAGACAGGACCACTGCCTGCCTTTTAAGCCTCTCCTGTTACATTCCTGGTGGGGGTGAGGGACCGGCTTTAATGGCAGCCTGGTGTTCATCTCTGAATACTTTCAGTGTCTCTAGGGTCTGTTCTAGTCTTCATTCAGGATGTCACATGTTTTCCTTTTTGGTTTTAAAAACATTGATACTAACAATATTGAACTGACAAGTTGGCAATATGAGCATGGATCTTTTATTTCACAGTGATCAGTGAAATCAGATTAAGCGGGTTTGTCAAACCCTAATCTTGTATTGAGAGTTTTAGTCTCCTCTCTAGGCCGATAAGCAGATAAGAAAAAAAAACAACAACTAAAATTCTCTTCACAAAAACTTTTAAACTGATTTTCAGCGTGTTTCTTTGTCGGATTTCATAATTCTTATGAAAAAGCATCCAGGTGTCTAGCGTCTAATTCACCCTCTCTGTTGAGTCAGAAAATGGACAGAGCATCTTTATTTTACTAATGTGTTTTTATTTGGATAACCAAATGTTATGCAGCTGTTAAATGTGGGTTTGTTCTAAATGTGTGTCTGTTTAAAATGTAAATGTTTGACAGTTTACAGGAAATTTATAGGGGAAAAAAGAGAACCCAAATACTATTTAAACTACTTAGATAACTACAGTTTCTTTCTGACCTACATATGTGTGTCTACATACATACGTACATGTTTTTCGGTCGTTGACTACGTTTGCACACCTCTTGGTTTTCTTCCACTTAATTAGTTGGCACTTTATGTATTGGCCTAATGCCCATACTTGTCCTTTTTCATAATTAAAATCTCTACCTATTTTGTTTAAACATTCTCCTTTTGTGGAGCCTAAGTTATTCCCAATTTTTGTTTGATTTAAAAATAGCTACACATATAAACATTTGAATTCAGATTACTTTTTTCTTTGGGGGTCCTTTTGGTTTTTTTCAGAAGTAAAATTTTGCAAACCTTGTATATTATGAAAGTAGTTAAATGTACTTTTAAAAACGCTTGCACAAATAGCGTTCGTGTGTAGTACGGTGAAAAATAAGCTCCACAGTGGAGGCATTTGAGGTGCTCATGGTGAAGACCCTGTGCAAGCCTGGTCTAATGGTGCAGACTGCATTTTCTAAATATTTAGTGAATGTTGGAATAAATGTCTAGGGTAGTGCTGAGAAGGTGGGTAAACTTGGCTGAGGATGAAAGGAAGTTTTTTTCATCCAAGTCACGTTGTGTTGGGGAGAGCGGGTTGGGTACCCGGCCCATGTCACTGCTTTAGGACCTGCTAACTGCACCTGGCAGATTTCACAGCACATCCTTCCTCCTCAGTTGTCTGATAGCTGATCACCCACCAGTTGAGTGGATTCTGTTGCTCTGAGTCACTGTGGATGCTAAAACGGTTTTCACAATAAGAAAATCTTTTCAAAACTTACAAGCCCCATATTTCTCTGCCTGACCATCCTAGCCTGCTGTGTTTTTAATCCTCTCCCTTTTCCCTTGTGTTTGTTTAGCACTACTGTTCGGCGGTGACACCAATCCTGCGCATCCCAAACACATAGGAAGTATTGATCCCACTTGCAACGTGGCTGATGTTGTGAAAGGTAAGGAGGCCAATGTAACGTTAGCGGTTGTGGTTCCAGTAGGATTGTGGTTTCGTTGAGGCAGCTTGGCTCTAGGGTTATGGCGCTGAACTGTTTGCTGGTTCATCAGGCCACTCTGGGCCCAAGCCATTTGATCCAGATATGCCTTGTTCTTTCTAGGTGGCTCAGGAAGCGATGCATAATTAGTAATGTTCAAAATCGGAGTTTCTACTTCATTGACTAAGGCTTTTCTTATAGTTCTAGCTAAACAGTAAATATTTGTTAGCTTAAGGGTCTAAGTTTCAATTGCCACCACTGTCTGAAAATTTCAGAGACTGCAAATCCCTGTTATAAAATTCAGCTGAATTCACGTGTTTGTAAAATGTATATATCTTTCTGACATGCACTCCAGGTTTTAGAATCTACATGGCATTTGGGCTTCACGGGTTCACTGGATGTGGAGCTGGACTCTGTTCCAGCAGCCTCAGGGTAGAACAGAACCCTAGAGCCATGTGTTCCTAGTGCCTGGGCACTTGGAATTTGAACAGCAGTCTCCTCATTTTTCATTTAAGTTAAATGCTAGCTCCAGAAAGCCTTCCTGGTTGTAAGTGATCCGCCAGGTTCCTGGACCTCTTCAGTTTTCTTCGGTGTTAGGGTTATTCTCTGCAGCCTCGGATCCCCAGACTGTCCCCTTTCCTAGATTGTGTCTCCTGCTGTGGCCCTCCTCTCCTTATCTAAACACACACCTTACTAGTTTCAGGACCATAGCTCTCTCCGATCTGCATTGGGATCTCTGTTGCTCTTACTTCTTCTGGATTGTGTAGCTAAATGACTAGGAGGCAGACGAGGGCCTTGTCTCCTTGGCAGAGCTCTCAGGCCTGCCTCAAGCAGAGTGACCTTTGCTCTTGGAGCTTGGAGGGCCAAGGGACGGTGCCCCATGTGGGCAGCCTCCCCAGTGGGTGAACAGACCAGATCTTCAGCCGCTAAAGCTAAGGAAAACCTGTGCTGTTTGATTACCCTAGGCATCCCCCTGGTGGCCTTAGCTCAGGCTAGGCTTGTCAGGCTGCCCTGGCCTCTGTTTAGTTAGAAAACATGTACTCACATTACTTCAGTTACAAGTGAATAGGCTCAGCTTCAGCACCCTAAGAACCCTGTATGTAGGTTTCTCTCTCACAAGATAACCCTCTGTAGGCCCCCAGCAGGGAAGGGAAGCAGGTTTGGTCTTATCACCACTTGTATGTTCATCTGGCCCTAGCCAGTGGCTTTTATGATTCAGAAAACCTGGTTCAGATAGTTGACTGCCCTTAGAAAAAAAAAAGGTACACATTCATAAAGCAAAAGTGCATTGTAATATATTGCATATGTGCCTTTTCTCTTGAACTGCAAGCAATTTGAAGTCAGGGTATTTGTCTTATACTTGTTTTGTGACTCGCATAGAACTTAGTATATGCCTGTGTAGATGGTCAATAAATACTCCTTGGCTTGAGAAATGTTCAGCTTTTCGGTAATTTACTTTTAAAAAAGCTTTATTGTGGTACAATTCACATGCCATACGATTCACCCATTTAAAGTGTACAATTCAGGGGTTTCTAGTTTATTTACGGAGTTGTGCAACCATCACCATAATCCAATTTTAGGACTTTTTCATCACCCCAAAAGAAACCCCATAGCCATTAGCAGTCACTCCCTACTACCCCTCTCCCCAGCCCTAGGCAACCACTAATCTATTGGGTTGGCCAAAAAGTGCCTTCCGTTTTTAAGTAAAAATAAAAGACACATTTTTCATTTTCACCAAGAACTTTATTGAACCACATATTCACCCTTTTGTTCCACTACCTGCTGCCATTTTTCAGGCAACTTCATAATTCCATCTTACCAAAACTTTTTATCTTTGAGCAAAGAACTCTTTCAGGGGCCTTTGAGTCTTCCAGGGAATTGAAATTTTTTCCATTAAGAGAATTTTGTAAAGACTGAAAGAAATTGAAATCCAAAGGTGCAATGTCTGGTGAATACAGCCGGTGAATCAGAACTTCGCAGCCAAGCTGTAACAGTTTTTGCCTGGTCATCAAAGAAACATGTGGTCTTGCGTTATCCTGATGGAAGATTATGCGTTTTCTGTTGACTAATTCTGGACGCTTTTTGTCTAGTGCTGCTTTCAGTTGGTCTAACTGGGAGCAGTACTTGTTGGAATTAATCGTTTGGTTTTCCAGAAAGAGCTGATAATAGAGGACTCCCTTCCAATCCCACCATATACACAACATCACCTTCTTTGGATGAAGACCGGTCTTTGGTGGGGTTGGTTGTGGTTCATTTCGCTTGCCCCACAATCTCTTCTGTTCCACATTATCGTACAGTATCCACTTTTCATCGCCTGTCACAATTTGTTTTAAAAACGGCACATTTTCATTGCGTTTAAGTAGAGAATCGCATGCCAAAATACTGTCAAGAAGTTTTTTTTCACTTAACTTATGTGGAACCCAAACATCAAAGCAATTCATGTAACCAAGCTGGTGCAAATGATTTTCAGTGCTCATGTTGGATATTTTGAGCATGTCAGCTATCTTCCACGTGGTATAACGTTGATTGTTCTCAATTAACGTCTTGATTTGATCGCTATCAACTTCAACTGGTCTACCCAACCGTGGAGCATCTTCCAGCGAGAAATCTCCAGCACGAAACTTCGCAAACCATTTTTGACGTGTTCGATCAGTTACAGCACCTTCTTCATACACTGCACAAATCTTTTTTTGCGTTTCAGTTGCATTTTTACCTTTCTGGAAATAATAGAACATAATAGGCCGAAAATGTTGCTTTTTTTCTTCCATCTTCAATATTTAAACGGCTACGCAAAATTTCACCAATTTTGATGTCTTTTTTTAAGTGCACACTGATATGACAGCTGTCACATACAATCTAACAAAATTGTTTCAAATGAAGTTAAAGACCATTAAGTGCTACTACTAGAGCCATCTTACGGAAAAAACTAAACAAACCTTTTGGCCAACCCAGTACTTGCTGTCTCTATAGATACTCCTCTTCTGGACCTTTCATATAAACGAAATCATACAGTATGTGGTCTTTTGTGAATGGTTTCTTTCACTTAGCACAGTGTTTTCAAGTGTCATCCATGTTGTAGCATAAACCGGTACTTTGTTTCTTTTTTTTTTTTTTTCTTTGTTTTTTCTTTTTCTTTGTTTCTTTTTATGGCCAAATAATATTCCACTGTATGGATAGACTGCATTTTGTTTTATCTATTCATCAGCTGATAGACATCTAGGTTAGCTAGGTGACCTTGGACATGTTACATAACCTCTTTGGGCGTCAGTTTCGTCATCAATAAAATGGTGCTCTTGGCAATTCAGCTGTGTCCTAGGGTTAAGTGAGATAATATATGTAGCGCTCCTGAAGCAGCACTAGCACCCAGGAAGGGCTGTAGGTAGACAAGTTCATGAGCATCCTTGGGCCTCATGTGAGTCATTTGCCTTCTCATTTATACCATTGATTATATAATAAGTTGGTGCCTTTGCTTTTGTTTCTGGCATAAATTATCAAATATTTTAAAACATTTAGGACATTTATAAGACACTTGAATATTTGATGAAATATTTCAAGAAATATTGTTGACTTTTTTTAGGTGTCATATTGGTATTGTGGTTATTTTTTTTTAAGGTGTCCTAGCTTCAAGAGAGGTATTTTGAAATATCACACATGATATCAAATGCCTTGTGGGATTTGCTTCAAAATTATCAAGAGGTAGCGCAGTGAAAAAGATCAGGCTGTGTTGAGAAGTGTTGAGGCTGCTGATGAGTGCGCTAGGATTCTCTGCACTGTGCTCTGCACTTCCGTCAACGTTTGCAATTCTTCATAATAAAGTTGTAAAAAGGTACTCCCTTTAAAAAAATGGTTCTGAAGAACCTAGGGGCAGGACAGAAATAAAGTCGCAGACGTAGAGAGAGAATGGACTTGAGGACACGGGGAGGGGGAAGGGTAAGCTGGGACGAAGTGAGAGAGTGGCATGGACATACATACACTACCAAATATAAAATAGATAGCTAGTGGGAAGCAGCCGCATAGCACAGGGAGATCAGCTCGGTGCTTTGTGACCACCTGGAGGGGTGGGTAGGGAGGGTGAGAGGGAGACGCAAGAGAGAGGAGATATGGGGATATATGTATACATATAGCGGATTCACTTCGTTATACAGCAGAAACTAACACACCATTGTAAAGCAATTATACTCCAATAAAGATGTTAAAAAATTGGGCTTCCCTGGTGGCGCAGTGGTTGAGAGTCTGCCTGCCGATGCAGGGGACACGGGTTCGTGCCCCGGTCCAGGAAGATCCCACAAACCGCGGAGCGGCTGGGCCTGTGAGCCATGGCCGCTGAGCCTGCGCGTCCGGAGCCTGTGCTCCACAGCGGGAGAGGCCACAACAGTGAGAGGCCCGTGTACCTCAAAAAAAAAAAAAAAATCATACTCCTTTTTATCATCTCATTGTTTCTTCACAAAAAGTCTCTCACTAATTTTTCAGAGAGATTTTAACCATGAGTCAGTGTAAGTAGAGAAGTAACGGACTGTTCTTGGCAGTTGTTAGGGCAGAGGGATGAAGCAGCGCTCAAGTGAATCAGAGGATGAGGCTGGACGCTGGAGGAGAGCAGAAGCCATTGTTTTGAGCATTTACTGTCTGTGTGGCTCTTACTGGACTTATTACATCCTGCCTGGTCTTGGCATCGTTCTGTACTTCTGTTGGTCTCTCTAATGGGGGTGTAAATTCCTCAAGGGCTGGAATTACTCTCATCCACGCTTGCATCACTCCTCTCAGGGACAGAAGTTTCATACCAAACACTAGCGGAAGATTGTGTGCAAAACAGTTGGATCAGTATTTGAAAGAAAGAAACTAGAAGTTTGTGCCTCCTGCTTTCTTTGGCCTTTTTAGTCGAGGTTTTGACCCTGGGCCAGGTCGCCTCCCAGCCTCTCCGTCTTCCCGCGCTCACTCACAGCTTTATCTTCACTCTTTCTCCTGCCCCTTTTGACTTTATACCCAATGAGTCCACCAGTTACCATGAACACATTTTACTCCATCCTCTCACGTAACCATTCCTACCACTCATCTGGCACAACTTAAAGCCTGGGCTCCTGGCAAAGCTGTATCCCATGATGATCACCCCCCCATGCCCCTCTGCCACGGGGCATGTCACCTCCCCCAGCACACTTCCACCCTCACACTCATGGGGCGAGGGGCAAGGACTGCGCTGCTCCCTGTTCCCCACCGCTTCTTTCAAACCGTGTTTTTCATTTCTTCATAGCCTCTTTCCTTAAGACAACAGTGGAGGCTGGTTTCAGATTCTGAAACTGCATGAACCCGCAAAGCAACTTCCACATCATCAGCTCTTCTGCCGCCTTCATTCCCTTCATAAATCATACCCACAGCACGCTGAGGACGCTTGGCTTGTACGTACTTTCTAGAATGCCCTGATGCTTCTTCCACTTGGTGAGACACATGCTTACTAAGGGTCACTTACTTGTCCTCACACCGTTGGTGTAAGTTATACCGCATGAATATGTATAAATATACATAATTTATTTATACGTTATGTAAACTGAAGAAATGTGAGTACAAAAAAGAGACTTAATTTCCATAAAAATCAAGTCGAATGCTTTGGAAAGACTTGATAAAGAAGAGATTCTTAAAAATGTAATGAAATGACTGTGAACAAGATAACTTTTAGGTGACAGGGCGGCACTGAGTAAAAATCCCAGAAGGAATCTGCACTCGGATTGCTTGACAAGTATCTTTAAGTTTCTTGCACTTTAAAGAAATAGGAATTGGAATTCATAGATGTGTGTGATATTGTTTATCTAAGAAGTATCATCTGGAACCCCAAGCTGACGCCTCTTCAAAGAAGAGACATTGGCCTTATATGAAAAGATTGGTAGAGGAATAAATTGTGTATTCAAATGTGTATTTTAAGTTAATGTTTACAATTGTAGTCATTTTATGGTTTCCCACTATCCAACTTTTTTGTCAGTCATCCAACTTCTGTTTCCGTTTTGGTCAGTCAAGAGGACTAATACCATATTACCAAAATAATAAAAAGTGCTCATTGAAGAAAATTGAGAAAATGTGGGAAAAGAGAGAAGAGACTAAAAATCACCTGTCTTCATAACCCAGCAAGAACATTGTTTTATATTGAATTCATACCAACTTTACAGATAGCAACTGTGAATAATGCGTCTCTTCATATGAAATCCGCAGTACTTGTGTATTTCCCCATCTCCAGCACTAATGCCCATCACACACCGCCTTCCTGGATGAATTCAGTGTCTGATCTGCTATACTGATAACCTCTATATTCAAATAGTTTTCCCAGCTAGGTGTATATAATCTTTATTCCTCAATGAGATATTAGTCTTAAATCAGTTACCTTTCCTACCATGGCAAAATTGGCTAGGCACCCTAGCAGGAAGCCTGAAGGTCTCTTTCCTCCCCGTGGAGAAAGCATATTTTAATAGCTTTCTGTTTCATGCCCTGTGGACCCCACTTTTAATTCTCTAAGTGTCTGCATACCGAAGCAGAAGCTCTTTCTGGCTCAAAATAAGACTGAGAAAAAATAAACAAGGCAGACAGCACGAACTATCAGAAGGCCTGGAAGTTCTTCCATGTCTTCTAGCAAAAAGGCACTGGAGTCTCCGCCCCCAAATGCCCCAGGGACAATAGTCAGAGTCCCAAAGGGCCCACGCCCCCCCAGCTCTTCTTCCCAATACCCCCGAATGCTGTCAAGGAGAGGAAGAGATGTGTGTCAGCTTCCTTCAACTTTCAGTGACGTCTTACCATTCCCTTCCTCTTTTGAAAGTAGTTGGTATTTTTTCACTGATTTTTTACCTTCTCCTCGTACCTTCTGAGATTTTTCAGCTAATCTTTACAATGTTGTGTTAGTTTCTGCTGTACAACGAAGTGAATCCCACCCATCTAGGTCACCATAGAGCACGAAGCTGAGCTCCCTGTGCTATACAGCAGGTTCCCTCTAGCTATCGGTTTTACACATGCTAATGTATATATGCCGATCCTAATCTCCCAGTTCATCCCCCCTTCCCACCCCACCCCCCCGCCGCCATGTCCACATGTCTGTTCTCTTCATTTGCATCTCTATTCCTGCCCTGCATATAGGTTCATCTATACCATTTTTCTAAATTTCACATATATGCGTTAATACATTGTACAATATTTATTTTTCTCTTTCTGACTTACTTCACTCTGTATGACAGACTCTAGGTCCGTCCACATCTCTACAAATGACCCAATTTCGTTCCTTTTAATGGCTGACTAATATTCTGTTGTATATAGGTACCACATCTTCTTTATCCGTTCATCTTTCGATGGACATTTAGGTTGCTTCCCTGTCCTGGCTATTGTAAATAGTGCTGCAGTGAACATTGGGTACATGTATCTATTTGGATTGTGGTTTTCTCAGGGTGTATGCCCAGTAGTGGGATTGCTGGGTCATATGGTAGTTCTATTTTTAATTTTTTAAGGAACCTCCATACTGTTCTCCCTCTGTCTCTAATATTTTTTTCCCTTTTGTTTTAGGAAACTTGATTTACAAGGTATAGGGGTTCTGAGTTTTAATGATAGCTCTGCTATTGATTTTCTCAGCTGTGAAGGTCCTGCATGGTTTAAGCATAGTCAGATGTCCAGTCCAAATGACCGCTGTGTGTGTGCGTGCGTGCATGTGCGTGTGCCCGTACATGCCTATGCACGTGCACGTGCGTGTTTTATAGCCTTAGGAAGCCTTAATGAACTAACAATGATTCTGTACTTAGATCTCTTGAGATAGACTCTAGGAAACTTTTATGTAGAAGGGTAGGGACACTGTTTTTACTTTTGACTAGACAGTTGTATAAATGCGTAGAAGTGGGGTGCATCTTGCATCATCGTAATTGAATGTGCAGGACACTGAAGCACGCCTCCTTGCTGCTTATTTAGCACACTAATATCTGCCTTCACACATCTGCAAATTATAGCCTCGTGGCAGTGAATGCTAGAATTAGTGTTGTAGAGCAGCTCCTATTATCCTCTGGGAGGTGCCTTCCATTGTGACCCTTTTCCCTCCTTTCTGTGTAAGAAACCAGGAAACAAAATGGAAAATCCTGTGATAAGATCGTTTTAAAGGTACAAACAAATACTTGGCACAAAAGTCAGCTCTCACAGCGACGTTAGCTTGCCTGTGTTGTTCCTAAATGCTCTTATTGCTGGGCTTAGCGTAATGGCACACAAACAGTTTCTGCAGAGCGTGTCATTATTCTGGTTCAGAAATAACGTCTTGTGCTCTCACTTCGGGCTCTTCAGGTTGCAAGTAACAGAGACCCACTCCCACCAACTCAAGAGGCAGATGTATTAAAAGAACCTAGTTGGTCCCATGGTAATCCTAGGGCAGGAACCACTTTGTAGTCGGAGCTATAGAAATTGGAACTGGGAAACAGAAAGCAAGGGTTTTTTTTCTGTGTAAGTGGGTTTGTCAAGTCACAGCCCCTCAGCCCCACTCTTGTCTGTAGACTGGCAGCCTTTTTAGGGCAGCTTGTTTAGGGCAATGACAGGCACTCCAGGCCTAGATCATCATAACTCTAAGTGTTTCTTTTTGCCTTCTGCCCTGCCTGAGTGTCTCCATCCTGAATTCGCACAAGATGAATTTCATCGGCTCAGCCCGTCTTTTTGCCCACAACCGCAGGTTTTAGGATTCTAGTCAGCCTGTGGATTGGTCGCCCGTACCTTAGACGTTCTGCCCCCCACTTCTCCAGTTGGCTGCGCTTTGGGCAGTGGGAGAGGGTCTAGCACTTCAAAAAAAACCCTGATGCTTCCCACTCGAGATGGGTTTTGGGTAAGTGATGATAGACGTACCTTATTAGAATTGCTTTGTGACTTAAAAGCGTTTCTTTTTTTTTTTTGGTTGCGTTGGGTCTTCGTTGCAGCGAGCCGGGGGCTACTCTTTGTTGTGGTGCATGGGCTTCTCACTGCAGTGGCTTCTCTTGTTGCGGAGCACGGGCTCTAAGCATGCGGACTTCAGTAGTTGCAGCATGCGGGCTCAGTAGTTGTGGCTCGCGGGCTCTAGAGTGCAGACTCAGTAGTTGTGGTGCGTGGCCTTAGGGCTTGAACCCGTGTCCCCTGCATTGGCAGGTGGATTCTTAACTACTGCGCCACCAGGGAAGCCCTTAAAAGTGTTTCTTAAAAGCAGCATACATTGTAAAGTAACCATACTCCCATAAAAATTAATTTTAAAAAATAAATAAAATGAAGGAGTAAAAAAAAAAAGCAGCATACCTATGACTCTAATGCTTTGTGGTCGTTTACGTTTATCTTGTTCAGGCATTGTTTTTTTTGTGTGTTTTTTTTTGCGATACGCGGGCCTCTCACTGCTGTGGCCTCTCCCGTTGCGGACCACAGGCTCCGGACGCGCAGGCTCAGCGGCCATGGCTCACGGGCCTAGCCGTTCTGCAGCACGTGGGATCTTCCCGGACCGGGGCACAAACCTGCATCCCCTGCATCGGCAGGCGGACTCTCAACCACTGCGCCACCAGGGAAGCCCCAGGCATTGTTTCTTAAACTCGAGCTTTATGGTTTTGGATATCCTGTTCATGTTTGTTTTCTCACTCAAATTTCATCTTTGTCCAGTCTCTTATAAGATATCTGTAAACAAACAATGGCATGTATTTGTGATAGAGGCTAATATTGGGTTGGCCAAAAAGTTCATTCGAGATCATATGGAAAAACCTGAATGAACTTTTTGGCCAGTCCAGTATCTGATAGCAGGGTTCTCTGGTGAATTTTGCATAGCTTCTAATAAAAACATCTAATAAAATAGTGTCCATACACTTAAATTTTCCTGTGTGCTTCTTAAAACTGATTTGTGGCTACAGTGGATCTGTTGGGCTGGTTGCCATGTGAACCTTCACCTTACTCTTTATGGCTCAGTCTTTTTTAGTTTTAGTCTTATGTGTTTATAGTTTGGGTATTATATCCTGGGGAAGTAGAAATGTGCTACACCTACAGTTTTTTTTCTTTTTTTAAAATTATTTATTTATTTGGCCATGCCAGGTCTTAGTTGCAGCACGTGGGATCTTCATTGAGGCATGTGGAATCTTTAGTTGCAGCATGCAAAGTCTTAATTGTGGCATGTGGGGTCTAGTTCCCTGACTAGGGATCGAACCCGGGCCCCCTGCCTTGGGAGCATGGAGTGTTAGCCACTGGACCACCAGGGAAGTCCCTACCCCTACATTTTTGTTCGTTACTTTATCATCGGTACCTTATTTCCCTTGAAAACAGGTTCTTAAAACAATGAAAGTCACTTACGTTCAGTGGCAGTAATAATCATTTCCTGATATTTCATTTTAAAGATTGGGTGGTAAATAGTGACTCAAATATATTGCAGATAAAAGTAATTTGATAAATTATCGTATTTTAAGATTTTGGTTTCTTTTTAAACAATAGAAAAGTTTTATTAGAAAGCTTATTGTTAGTAGAACTTGCATTTTACTCTAGATATAAAGGAAGTGAATTTTTAAGCCAGTAGTTGAAGTTTGGTTGTTATGTTGGTGATTTTTTAAAAACTTTTCCATTCTTATGGTACTTCACTTAAACAGAAGTATCCTATTTGAGTATATATGTGCTGTCATACTCCTCAGTACTCCATGATCATTCATGGCCTGGGAGTGACAGTGATAGAATTAGCATGACCCAGCCTTGACTTTCTAGGCCAGTGGTCTCCAAATCTACCTTCTCTTCAGACTTTTTGAAATTTGTGGATTCCCAGGCCTCAACACAGAGCTACTGCATCAGCACCTCCAGGGGTTCATTTAACCTATACTTCTTTTTTTAACTTGCTAATGAATTCTACGCACACACACGGGTTTGGGAACCACTCTAGCCCACTAGTTCCCAGTCTGACCAAAAAGAACATCTCGAATCAGTATAATTGATTGAACCTGGAGAACCTTTGCATGGGCAGGATTGTTCCGTTTAACAGATGCTCACTGGGTGTGTATGGTGCCCAAGGCATTATGATATGCCCCGGGAATTTATAAGATGCATGTGAATATAGCTTTTACCAGTACTGCCCCCAGAAGACTTTTGGCTGGCTGGTATATGTGAGTCTCATTGTCGTGTCTTGAGTTTTTCAAGGATCATAATGCAGTTGTCAATGACAGCATTGATACACTGTAATTTGTGGTAATGCTTGAAAAATTCTTACTCATGTGGTTTCAGGAACCATATTGAGTCTTTGAGTTTCAAGTTGGCTGCATCTATCTGGACTCTCCTATCTTCCACATGTTACATTTGTGTCATACTTTCTCTTCATAATGCCATGAGGAACTAGCACATTTAGTGGAGTTGGGCTCGTTTCCTGTTTTTTGGTGAATGGAAGAGCAGTTTAAACATCTTTAAAGGTGTCCTATCCTTGGAGGAGTTGTTTTGTGGAGACGTATTGACATTTTATATGGATAAGGAAGCATCATTTGTAGATTTCAGTATCTATTGGTTTAAGTGTTGGGAGTTCTTGGTCAGCTTTGTGCTGTTATGTCGCTAGGTGGAGATGTAGCATTGTTTGGTGGTATAGCCACAGCACAGAGAGTGAATCTTGATTTTTCCAAAAGAACTGTACAGATGTTTGATGAGTTTTACTATACCCTACAAAAAAACTTGCGAACTTAATATAATTCTAAATTGTAATTTTCTTTGTTAGGATTTAACTACAGTCCACTTTGATGTCTGTTTTCACACCAATCAACTCTTTTTAAATTTTTTTCTCCTTTTGCTAACGTTTCCTTTGGCTGTCCTTCATTATTTCATCTTGTCAGAGAGATTCTGATGTCTCTATCTGTGGTTCTTTATAGTCGTTTAATTCTCTTTTTTTAATATGAATTTATTTATTTATTTTTGGCTGTGTTGGGTCTTTGTTGCTGCACATGGGCTTTCTCTAATTGCAGCAAGGGGGAGCTACTGTTCGTTGCGATGCGCAGGCTTCTCATTGCAGTGGCTTCTCTTGTGGAGCACGGGCTCTAGACGTGCGGGCTTCAGTAGCTGTGGCACGTGGGCTCAGTAGTTGTGGCTCGCAGGCTCTAGAGCACAGGCTCAGTAGTTGTGGCGCATGGGCTTAGTTGCTCCGCGACATGTGGGATCTTCCCGGACCAGGGTTTGAACCCATGTCCCCTGCATTGGCAGGCGGATTCTTAACCACTGCACCACCAGGGAAGTCCCTATAGTGGTTTAATTCTAAAAGTTTAATAAAATGAGAATTTTTCCTCTGAGGTCAAATATTATGTAAAATTTAAACTTAGTAGCAATAGGAGGGAAATGAACCAAACCTTATAGTCTGAACATACCCTAATCTTATCTTTTGTATTATTGTAGATTGACATTGTCAATTTTTAATGTATTTAAATTCTGTCAGGCTTATTTTTCCCCCTTTCTTCCTTCCTTCCCTCTTTCCTCTTAACGCTTGAATCTTAATTATCTACTCTATGCACACTACTGACATGGGGAATATAAAAGAAGTACAAACCTGTCTCCAAAGAGCTGATATACACTTGAGGACATTGCAAATGCAATCATGAAGCATTTTAAAGTAATTTGAATATCTGATCTTCAGAAATTGTAAAGGTGGAACTTAAAAAATCTCACTTTGGAAGACAGTCTGGCTGTCCTTCAAACGTTTAAACATACAGCTGCTATATGATCAAGCAATTTTTCTCTCCTAGGTCTATACCCAAGAGAAGTGAAAACACATCTTCACTAAAAAAACTTGGACATGAATGTTCATAGCAATATGAATGAACATGTGAACGTTCATTTGTAATATCCAAAAAGTGGAAACAATCCAAATGTCTGTTGATGGATAAATGAATAGACAAAATGTGACATATTTGCATAATACAGTATTAATTCAGTAATAAAAAGGAATGAAGTACTGATGTATGCTACAACATGGATGACCCTTGAAAACATTATGCTGAGTGAAAGAAACCAGTCACAAAAGGCCACATATTGTATGGTTCCATTTATATGAAATGTCCAGGATAGCAAACCTATAGAGATAGAGCAGATCCGTGGTTGCCTAGGGCTGGGTGCGGGGGTAATGACTGTTCATGGTTGTGGAGCTTCTTTTGGGGGTGATGAAAAATGTAAAATTAATTGTGGTGATGCACGCACAACTCTGCGAATACACTAAAAATCATTGAATTGTATGTGCACTTTAAATGGATGATTTGTATGGTGTGAGAATTGTATCTCCATAAAGCTGTTTTTTAAAAAAAGTAGATCATCAAAAGGTTTAAAATTTATCAAACCAAGGAATATTTATTGACTAGCTAACAGGCATGAAATAAGTTCTATGTGAGTTATGAAACAAGTGTAAGACAGAAACCCTGACCTCAAATTGTTTACAGTTCAAGAGAAAAGCACACATGCAGTGTAAAATAATGCACTGTAGCTTTCTGAATCTGTTCCCCATCTTTTGGATGTACCTTCCTGAATTCCCTCTTCTATTCATCTCTGTAATGGCTCTGATCTTCTTATCCTTTGTCCTTTTTTTTTTTTTCCTTTCAAAAGCAAACTGTTCCTCCTCAGACTTTGATAAAATAACAGCCCCAACCTGTTACCTTTAACTAACTTAAAGGACATTTAAAAAGTGTTTTAATTTTATTGAAGTATATTTGATTTAGAGGACATTTCAAAGCAGGAGTAACGTCTCCAATAACTTAAATTGTGTGGCTCGTGGAAACCTGTTCATTTCGCAAATACTTGTTGACGTTTAATTTACAAATAATTGGCAAATCTTAAGATGGTTGCCATTATTATTTTTGAAATTACAGCAAATAGCTTTTTGGTACAGTTTAGTCAGGTTGCATGCTGTTCAGAAGTATAGTCTTGAGTTTATAGATTTTTCATGAAAAATGGCTCTTAGGAATATTTAAAAGTTAAAGCCATGTTTAGTATAAAGCTGGCTATGTCATCATTAGTGCAGTATTTTGATATTGTTGTGGTCATTAAAACTGAAAGAGAAATTTTGGTTCAGTTATTGTAATTCTATTGTAGCCAGAAAGGGCTATTTTTTAAGGCAGTAGTTGATTAATTCTAAATCTGTCGGGTTACAGATTGTCCTTGTTTCTTTATTCTATTGAGTCTGTCTGTCTGAGTCCATGCTGTTAGTGCAGCAGCTGAACTTTTCTCTCTCTTTGCAGATGCATATGAAACTGCCAAGATGCTTTGTGAACAGTATTATCTGGTAGCTCCAGAGCTGGAAGTTGAAGAATTCAATGGTAAAAGAAAAATAATTTCAGCCTTAAATACAAAGAAGCTGACTAAAAAACTGATTATACCTGAGCTATATTTCAGTGAGATCCTAAAATTGTGCTGCTTTTTCATCTTTCTGTGTTTTTTTTTTTTTTTAAATTTATTTATTTTTGGCTGTGTTGGGTCTTCGTTTCTGCGCAAGGGCTTTCTCTAGTTGTGGCAAGTGGGGGCCACTCTTCATCGCGGTGCGCGGGCCTCTCACTGTCGCGGCCTCTCTTGTTGCGGAGCACAGGCTCCAGACGCGCAGGCTCAGTAGTTGTGGCTCACGGGCCTAGTTGCTCCGCGGCATGTGGGATCTTCCCAGACCAGGGCTCGAACCCGTGTCCCCTGCATTGGCAGGCAAACTCTCAACCACTGCGCCACCAGGGAAGCCCCTCTTTCTGTGTTTTTAAAACCTTTTTTATATCTCTGGTCAGTGAGTTTTTGTACAGGAATGTGTTCTCTATTAGAGCTCCAAGCTCTTGGAACAGAAGTAATCAAGGTGGAAGATGCACAGAGATGTAAATAAGCAGTTCTCAAAATAACCAGTGCAAACAGTCAATAAACATGTAGAAAAGTGTTTACTAATCAAAGAAGTACAAAGAAAAACATAGAGGAATGCCATTTTTGTCTTTCAAAGTGGCAGTGATGAAAACATTTTAATGCTTTGAATTGCTGCCCAGAAAAATACTCTGTCCCCCAAATTTACACATTTCTGATCTACGTTTAAATCGGTATAGCCTTTCTTTAAAAAAAACAGGCTAACAGTGTTCTTTCTCTTTGGCCCAGTAAGTTAAAGTAATAATGGTTATATTCTTTGGTCCAGTAAATAAACTTCAGAAGATTTATTAAGAGAAAATAGGGACTTCCCTGGTGGTCCAGTGGTTAAGACTCTGCGCTTCCATTGCAGGGGGCACGGGTTCGATCCCTGGTCGGGGAACTAAGATCCCGCATGCCCCTTGGAGTGCCAAAAAATAAAAGCAAATAAATAAAAAATATGCGAAAGTCATGAAAAATTTTTTAAATCTGTCAAGAACCAATACTTAAAAAAAAAAGGAATAAATACGCAGACGTAGAGAATGGACTTGAGGACATGGGGAGGGGGAAGGATAAGCTGGGACAAAGTGAGAGAGTGGCATGGACATATATACACTACCAAATGTAAAATAGATAGCTAGTGGGAAGCAGCCGCATAGCACAGGGAGATCAGCTCGGTGCTTTGTGACCGCCTAGAGGGGTGGGATAGGGAGGGTGGGAGGGAGACGCAAGAGAGAGGAGATATGGGGATATATGTATACGTATAGCTGATTCACTTTGTTGTAAAGCAGAAACTAACACACCATTGTAAAGCAGTTATACTCCAATAAAGATGTTAAAAAAAGGAAAATAGAGATGTGCACAGATATATGTATAAGAATGATGATCAGAGTAGTTTTCTTACAGAGAAAAATTAGAAAACAACCCAAGTTTTCCACAGTAGGGAATTATTGAAATAAATTCTGGTATACCCATAAGATAGAATACTATGCAACCATTCAAAACAATGCTTTAAAGAATATTTAATGTTTGAGAAAAGTTGAGTTTTTAACCACAGGCTATAAAAGCTTGTAATAGTGCAAGTTCATTGGATAATAAGTCGAAGGATTTATACCACCAAAATACAAACAGCAGCTCTCTGGATAGGGGGGTTTTAGCTAATTTTTACATTAGTTGTGTGAAACTATATTTACATGTCACTTTTATTTTTTTATTTGTAAGTTATGAAAGAGACATACTTATCTCTAAAAATACAAACATAAATATAGAGTAAAAAGTGAAAGTCCCCACTACTCTGCTCCCATACAGAGTTTTGTGTTTTACATAAATGAGGCTAAAACCATACATGTTCTTTAACTTGTGTATTTCACTTCACCTTAAAGATCTTTGCATGTATTAGTGTCATTTAGAGATTATCCATAGTGTAGATTATCATAATTTATTTGATCGTTTCCCATTGGGTGGATTTCTGATTTTCCCATATTCCATATAATGAGGCATGAAGGGGTGTGTGTGTGTGTGTGTGTGTGTGTGTGTGTGTGTGTGTGTGTGTGTGTGTGTGTGTGTATTTGGAGCGTGGGAAAACCTGTGAACGTGTGGAAGTATTTCTGTAGGCTAGATTCTTAGAAGTGTGGAACGACTGAGTCTTAGGGTATGGGGTCTTAGGGTATGGCATTAAAGATAAACCACATTCCCTCTCAAAAATATTCCAAAAATCGATTTCTCTTATACTCGGTTCAGAATGTGAAGACTTCAGGCTGCCATCCTGGGACAACTGCCCCTACGTTGTACTAGGAGGTGTGGAATCGATGCCACTTTCAAAGTCTGTTGGGTTCTCTGAGAAGAGTTGCACCCCTATTTTGAAGAAATATACCTCTAGCACCAAGTGGATTTTGCTTGAGTATTCCTGAGTAGAAGCATCTTAATATTCTGTTTCTTCCTACTGGCTAGGCGGAGCCTGACCTCACTGTCCTGATTTCTGTCTGTCAAACATGGAACTTAAACTCACCGGTAGTAATTAATTGCTCGTTTGCATGAATGGTAACCTCACTCACTCTGAAGGCCAGAGCAGCGAGCCTGGTCTTGCTGATTCCTGGGTGCCAGCCAGGTCAGCACGTTCCTTCCCAGCGAGGCTGTCACAACGGGCAGTGCACCCCACCAGGGGAGAAGCTTTCCAACCATTTTTGACACTGTCTCATGCGTGATTTTTGAAGCCCTTTTTCCCATCACTAAGAGAAATGGTGGTTATAGGTAGCTTCTAGTTTCCTGTTGCTTTGGGGGATGTATTTACGATTTCTATTATTTCTTGAATGCCAAAGCTCTTTGTGAGTGTGGTTAAGCACTGCAGTTGAGCTCTAACAAGCTCCGTGTTAGAGACGGAGGTCAGAGGTTGGTCCTGAACACCTTAAGCAGACGGGCTTTGTCACGGAGAGAGAGTGTGTGTGACTGTTTTCCGGCGAGGAGTCAGATCCAGATTCTGTGGATTCATTTTCAGAGCCCGTGTGAACTAGCATAGCATCCCCTTTCAGGATGCTTCCATTCTCCTGTGCTCTGCACTTCAGAGGACCGTCGCTGCCATGAATCCCAAAGAACAGTTTGCTGGTACCTGAGAATTTAAGTTCTGTGAGTTTGCCCTATGATCTCTTTTCCTGAAGTTTCGATTTCTTCCTTTCCCAATGCAGACCCCTGAGAAAGTAGTAAATAGGATTATGCAGAACGTACTGTGTGAGCACCATCATTATTTACGGTCATCACTAGCGTTCTGAATATTGGGAGCTAGCTGTAGTAAACTTCTTTTTTATTTTTTTGGTAGTACATTTCACAGGAAGATTAAAAACAACAGAATTTTATTTACCTTACATCAGGTTTCAAATATTGCTGATTAGCTACCCGCGGCAACCCACGTGGGTTGCTCCAAAGATGGGTAGCCATTCTACCGTGCTTGTTCTCAGCATTCTCGTTCTCTTGAGAAATCGGTTGCCAAAGCATTAAGCAAATAAACCTTTTTACCTTACATTCTCCGCATCCGTATGGTAAGGCAGCGTGGCTTAGAGGGAAGAGGTGAACTTTGTAGCCAGCCAGGTGGTGGAAATCTGGATTCTGACACTTAGGAGACAAGTCACTTTGCTGCTGTGACACCCACATTCCTCATCTGTCAGGTCTCCTTGTGAGGTGAGAAAAGGATAATGTTTCTAAGGCCTCAAGCAGAACGCCAGGCACGTGCTGGACATTTAATAAAGGGTGGTTACTGGAAGTCAGGGTTGACTTGGGAAAGATAAGACGGATGGTTGCCACACTTGCATTTTTTCACCATTTCTGGATTAGTCTTTCCTGTCAAGAGGGTTGATTTATAGCTTCAGGTTTTGTTGGAAAAGTAAAGATTTCAGTTCGCACTATGTAAATTTTGTTGTAAGAGAGTTCGTAGAAAAGGTGTGCGTCTATCCTGGAGTCTTTGACCTCTAGTTTTCTCAAATTGGATACTTTTGTGGATATTTTTAGTCAGGTGGTTCTACACGAGAATAAGAAAGCCATTACTGGTAGCGCTGTTAACACTGTCGAAATTAATGTTTTAGTAGTGGTAATAGCCAACAGGTATTAGCTGCTTACTATGTGGCAGGCTCTGTGTAAACTAGTTTATCACTGTTATCTCATTTAACCCTTATGTTAACCCAGTGAAATATGTACAGTGCTCATTTTAGAAACGGAATGCTGGAGGCCCAAATGTGTTAAATTCCTATCAGTATGCAGCCCTCCCTTGGTGTCTGCAGGTGACTGGTTCCAGGAACCCCCGGGAATTCCTAAATCTATGGATGCTGAAGTCCCTTATATAAAATGGCATAGTGTAGTCAGCCCTTCATATCTAAGGCTTCCACATCCATGGGTTCAACCAACCGTGGATCAAGCTTCTCTTAAATGAATTTTTTCTGCTTAGCCACCAGTATTTTTTTTCATGCATATAGGAGAACTGTCTGAAGATAAAACTCTTTATATCCTATGTAGAGTTTTTGGCATTTATTAAATGTCGTTTCAACTAATGGCATTTGGAGCAATGACTGTGCAAATAGGGACTTTATTATTTCTTGAGTCTTGAGCATGAAAAACCTGCGCCATTTTTCCATTGACTTTTTAAAATGTACCCTTAGATGGAAAATTCATATTCCATTTATGTCTTATTTTAGAAAGCCAGCCAACATCTATTAAGGGTCTACTATGGAAAAGCTCCTCGACCCAGGATTAGGGAAGAGTCATGGACAAAGACATTTGACATGGTTTTAAAAGGAAAGAAAGGGACTTCCCAGGTGGCACAGTGGTTAAGAATCTGCCTGCCAATGCAGGGGACACGGGTTCAAGCCCTGGTCCGGGAGGATCCCACATGCTGCGGAGCAACTAAGCCCGTGCACCACAACTACTGAGCCTGTGCTCTAGAGCCCACGAGCCACAACTACTGAGCTCACGTGCCACAACTACTGAGCTCGCGTGCCACAACTACTGAAGCCCACATGCCTACCGCCCATGCTCCGCAACAAGAGAAGCCACCACAAATGAGAAGCCTGTGCACTGCAACAACACTCACCACAACTAGAGAAAAGCCTGTGCGCAGCAACGAAGACCCAACGCAGCCAAATAATTTATTTTAAATTTAAATTTATTTTAAAAATAAATAAAAAATAATAAAAGGACGGAAAGACATCTAAACGATAATGTTCTCAAAGAAAAGTACAAGTAATTGAGCAAGCTGTCAGATGGCTCCTAGAGAATGCTGGTTGAACTGAAAACAAACAAACAAAACAAAGCTATCAAAGGTATTTTAAGTTCCCTGAGATCTGGAGTGAAAAGGTTGACTTCCGAAGGTTATTTATATAACTAATCATGCCTTTCGGTACAAGATAGTCTAAGCATTCAGTGTGCTCCTAGGGCTCCGTTAAAAAGACAGTAAAGGAATACAAAGAAAAACAGCAAAGAAACCAGGGGGACTCATCAGTGGGCCATTGATCCCACCTCCTGCCAAAGGGTAACGAGATAGAAGTACACTGGCTGATTAATGGGACGGAGCAGAAGAAGCCACGAAAGAGGAGGCTGCAGCAGAAATGGCATCAGATGATCCTGGAGGGACTCTGGGAGCAGAGCTGGGAAGTGTCAGGGACTGGATAGGGAAGGTAAAAGATGGGGGTTGATTGAAAGCTGGTCTCAGGTGGAGTAAGGATGGGTGACGGGAAGCAGCTTGACTCTGGCTCTGCTCTGCCTGCCAACATCCACGAGCATTTTCCCCTGGGCAAAAATCAAAGTAGTTTCTTCAAGAACCTGGGTAAAACTAGGTCTGTTCGTGTGAGTGTCATCATCCCAAAGTAAAGCCCTCTTCGTTCAGGCATTTGGGGGACCCTCTGGTCAGAGGCCAGCTTGCTGTCCGCTCATCCTAAAGCCAGTGGAAAAGTCTTGACCAGGTACACAGAGCTCCACGTCAGCCTTCCCACTTAGGGGGAAGTCAACACCAGCTCTCTCAAACAAACAATCCAGTTCCTCATTCTTCAACAAGAATTTTACGACCAAGATGTATCAGACCTCGGGCGAAAAACCAGCAGCATGAATGGAAACCTGACTGGCATTAAACTTCTCAGCTGCGCTGTCATGGTCAGAAGACCCCTCTCCCTCCCCCCTGCCTTTTTTTTTTTGGCTGTGTTGGGTCTTCGTGGTGGTGCACGGGCTTTTCACTGCAGTGGCTTCTCCTGTTGCGGAGCACGGGCTCCAGGCACGTGGGCTTCAGTAGTTGTGGCTCGCGGGCTCTAGAGCACGGGCTCAGTTGCTCTGTGGCATGTGGGATCCTCCCGGACCAGGGCTCGAACCCGTGTCCCCTGCACTGGTAGCCGGATTCTTAACCACTGCGCCACCAGGGAAGTCCCTCCCCCTGCCTTTCTAAATGCTGAAAGAAATTGATTTCAAATCCAAAGTCTGTACCTGGTGAAACCTCCAGTCAAGTGAATCAGAGGTATAAGGACTGAGAAATGTATTTCCCATGCATAGCTTTCTGAGGTAGTTTACGGGACTGACCTAATGGTGTGTATAATGTAGGTGTAAGAAATAGCAAAAAATACTCTAGAACCTCAATCAAAAACAATTTGAGGATGATGGCTGTGCAGCATGTTTGGAAAGCAGTTGATTCTAATTTGAAAAATCTTAAAGAATGGAATGGATCCCATGCAATAGAAAAGAGGCTGGAAGATCTCAGTGATGTGGCAAGGAAAGCATATGTCTCTTGTCCGGTTACCCAAGAAGAGGAGTATCAGAAAGACATGGTCCAAATATTCGGCAACCTTAAAAGGTAACATGATTTTGAGCAGTTGGAGGTGGATAAAGTGAATCCATTTCACCTTAAGGCTGGTAATATTCTCCTTCAAGTGACACATGACTCATGACACATTGGGCTCATAGGGAAAGAAATGTCACCCTGGTCTATTCCTGTGGCCAGTCTGCAGTGAGCAATATTTACCTGGTTATGTTACCAACACAATCAGTGTTCACCTTTTTTATTTTTTCTACAGGGAACCCACTTTATTTTTTTAATTTTTATTGAAATATGGTTGACATATAATGTGTTAGTTTCACATGTACAGCAAATTGATTGTTGTACATGTATATATATGAAGCAATATGTAATATTAGATAAAATAGAATTTCACGTGCTGAGAATCCATAGGAACTGATAATAAAAGTCAAAACCTTTTTTAGTTTTAATATTTTTTATTGAATATAGTTGACTTATAATGTGTTAATTTCTGCTGTACAGAAAGTGATTCAGTTATACATATATAGACATTCTTTTTCATTATGGTTTATCACAAGATATTGAATATAGTTGTCTGTGCTATACAGCAGGACCTTGTTGTTTATCCATCCTATATATAATAGTTTACATCTGCTAGTCTCAAACTCCCATTCCTTCCCTTCCCTACCCCTCCTCCCCCTTGGCAACCACAAGTCTGTTCTCTATATCTGTGAGTCTGTTTTTGTTTCGTAGATATGTTGATTTGTATCGTATTTTAGGTTCCTCATATAAGTGATATCATATGGTATTTGTCTTTGTTCTGTCTGACTTCACTTAGTTTGATAATCTCTAGGTCCATCCATGTAGCTGCAAATGGCATTATTTCATTCTTTCTTATGGCTGAGTAATATTCCATTGTGTGTGTGTGTGTGTGTGTGTGTGTGTGTGTGTGTGTACACGCCACATCTTCTTTATCCATTCCTCTGTCGATGGACATTAGGTTGCTTCCATGTCTTGGTTATTGTAAATAGTGCTGCAGTGAACATTGGGGTGCATGTATCTCTCGAATTATGGTTTTCTCAGGATATATGCCCAGGAGTGGGATTGCAGGATCATACGGTAGCTCTATTTTTAGTTTTTTAAGGAACCTCCATACTGTTCTCCATAGTGGCTGTACCAGTTTACATTCCCACCAATAGTGCATGAGGGTTCCCTTTTCTCCACACCCACTCTAGCATCTATTGTTGTAGATTTTTTGATGATGGCCATTCTGACCGGTGTGATACCTCACTGTAGTTTTGATTGCCAGCATCACTCTTCTTGCACTTTGGGGCCACTATTAAATAAAATAAGTGTCACTTGAACATAAGCACTACAATACTGTGACAGTGATGTGATAACCAAGGTGGCTACTAAGTGTCTAATGGGCGGGATCTATTGGACAAAGGGATGATTGACGTCCTGAGCAGGACAGATCAGGAAGGCGTGAGATTTCATCACACCACTCAGAACTTATGAATTGTTTGTTTCCAGAAGTTTCCATTTAATATTTTCGAACCTCGTTTGACCATGGGTAACAGAAACTGCAGAAAACGAAACCGTGGACAAGGGGATATTGCTGTATATATTACTTAATAGTTTAAAAAGTAACTGATCATCAAAAGGTTCAAGATTTAGAATCAAAAACTCTTAGTTTAGGTGTCCAGTTCCAGGCCTCCTCCATTATGGCAGGCAAGTCGCATAACCTCAGCAAAGCCTGTGTCCCCAGCCACCCACCCTGTGAGCCACACAGTATTGTCATGAGAGTTCATTTGGGTAATGTATGTGCAAGCTCTTTGTAAACTGCTAAGAAGCAAACAAATGATTGCTCTCCTTTATATTACTATTAATTACTCACTTTATTAGAGGAAGTAGTTAGGTTGAAATCATAACATGGGTGTTCTACTTGAGAAAGCTTACGTAGTTTTGGTCTCTTAATGATTTCAGGTCACGAGGAGGAGGAAAGCCTAAATTTTCTATTATCTACTCTATATCCTACTCTGGGATTCTGGGTTTCTCGGATTTTCCTCAGAAGATCCCTGACACAAGGAGAAAGGACTGTAGGTCTCTGGGAGTTGGTCTGCTAGCTGCGAGTAGTATGCCTTGTTTGTCATAATTTAACAGAACTTAACATTACTGTTTAGTCAAAGTCTCCAAGAGGATGTACCCCTCTACCTCTGTGGCTTCACATTCCCCTGGCTGACCACTGGGGTCAGTGGTGGTGGTGGAGGGTGTCCCCCATTTTGAGAAACACCAAGTGATATTTGGATGACCTTATGTAATGCTCTGAACATTAGGACGTAGGTGATGATATTCCAGTTTTGCTCAACTAAGTTCCAAAGAGAGAAATTTGCCTAAGGTCACATAGCTGGTAAGTGAAGGAACTGGATTTCACCCCAAGTTTGTTGGACTTCAAAGCACATGCTTTTGCTCAGCCCTGCCTTTAGAGTTGGAAACCTACGTTGGCCTTTTGTAGAGTTCTTTTTTTATGTACTTGGAAGAAAGGATGCAAAGAACATTCTTGACTTTCTTCTAGTTTTGATCCTTACTCATGGACGGTTTTGTCTCTGTTTTCAGCCAAAGCTCCAGACAAACCTATTCAGGTAGTTTATGTGCCCTCACATCTGTTTCACATGCTATTTGAGTTGTTCAAGGTAAGTGGAATTTAAAAACATGGAAAGAAGTCTTCATTTTAAATTACTTTGATTCAGGGCATAATGGATTCATCAGATTAGCATAAGAAAAAGGTTTTGCATAACCATTTTAAAAATTCTATTTCTAATGCCCTGTGGGTTTTATAATTTGTATACTCTGAGGTGAAAATTTGCTGTGTATGGTATAGTCTTCATGAATATTAGTACATATTGATTTTGAAGCTTAATTGTAAAATAAAAGCTTCAGTGGCTTTATGTAAAATCCATACTGTTTTTTCTTCAGAGATGAGCTTAGAGATGCTTTTTAGTTTCCAGATCTGGCAAAGGCTTTATTGGTGGTAGTCAGATCAAAATAAAAACACGTTTATGCATCTTTATGTTTCTGAACATTAACCATGTCGGTGCGTTATCAGTTGTTCCGGTCCTGAAAGATACGTTAACACTTTTACACATTTGAGTCAGTTTAGAAAATTCAGAAGATCTGACAGAGGCAGGGGGCAAAGATGTGGAAGGGCTGGACCAAAAGAGAAAAGACTGTCTATACCTTAAGCTGTTGCTTTTATTAACCAGTAGCTAACGGCATGTAAGTAGCAGTATTTCAGGCACAAGGCATTTGAGCTAAAATTTCATTTCTTCCAGTGTGTAAAACCCTAAACCAAACACCTGAAAAATCAGTTATGCTGATTCGCTTCCCAAAATTATGTTACTGATGTGACACTTAAGGTTGAGATGGGCATTCAGTTGTGAACTTGCTCTGCAACAGCTGTGGCTTTTTCAGAATTTCTTTTCACCTGACATTTCTTCTACTTTTTTTTTTCCAGCCAAATGATTAATTTTTGTGGGCAGCATGAATCCTCTCAGGCTTTCCGCCTTCTTTAGAGGAAGGGTGCTCTGTAAGTGCAGACTGATAGTGGGATTTAAAGCACACGCCAGTGAGCCTCTGCAGCCTCATTACACGCGATAAAAACATCCCTCTTGGTTAAGAGTTGAATAATTTAAATACCCTAAAGCAAAATCGAAAACAGGAAGGAAAGGAAAATAAGCATTTAGTATGGTGGATGAGACTAAAACGAGATAATAACAAAGTAGAGCATCAAGACATTTTTCCTTGCTCTGAACACACGTTTAGTTAAGTTCTTTAGAGAGGAAAAGAGTGCCATATAAATCCAACTGATCTTTGCCCCCCACCAAAGAAACGTTGTGCAGCGGTAGCCTTTCGCCAGTTTCTTTTTTTAAAGTTGTAGTTTGTGAGTTGGTGGCATGCTAAAAAAAAAGGTTCTGTGATTTCAGAACTCAATGAGAGCGACAGTGGAACTATATGAAGATAGAAAAGAGGGCTACCCAGCTGTTAAAACCCTTGTTACTCTGGGTAAAGAAGACTTATCCATTAAGGTAACTCTTTATTTGTACGTATACTTGAATTATCAGTTAATTTAATAGTGTGTAAACATTGAGGAATCAAAGGGAAGGGAGGAGAACTGACAACTGAGTGTCTTATTTGTAAGTACTGCATTTGATCCTTGGCTTGAGCTACCTCATTTAAACTTCGTTGGAACCCCATTTTTTAGGGAGCTGAACAAGATCCCAAACCCAAGCATATTGGAGCCTAACCCCACTTGCCCGCCTCCTTTGTTTTACACTGTTCACAAAGGGACCATATTTCGTTGGGGGTTCAAGTCCTTGCACGGTTTAGAGTAATCTAGTATGTACTTTATTTAATGAACTCCTTGCCTCCTACTAAGTATAGATTGATGACTTCTTCTTGTTTTTCTTCCTTTTCACATTTTGTACATTACAGATAAGTGACCTAGGTGGTGGGGTCCCACTACGAAAAATAGATCGTCTTTTTAACTACATGTATTCAACTGCTCCGAGACCTAGCCTGGAGCCTACGAGAGCCGCGCCGCTGGTAAGCCTCTGAAACCGCTGCTAGAGGAAAGACCATTCGCTAGAGAAGGGACAGAGCTGGCTCTTTCCCCGGGTTGTCGCATTAGCCTTGTTGCATTTGTATGTTTCCCGCATGGTTTGAAGGAGGGAGAATTTTATGCCACTGCTGCTTTCTCTATGACTCTTTTGGACTCAGATTTCTTCTCTAATTTGTGTCTAAGAAACACTCAGAGCTGAGTACTTACCTCCCCAATACAGAGAAAAAATATTTCCCTGTGGTTAAGACTGCTTCTGGAGCACCATTTACCACCTGGCACTCCCCTTGGAGGGGGTGGAAGTTTAATAGCAGGTGAGCAGGGAACAGCACAGCGTGTCTGGCTGCAGCTGGCCCTGGGCACTTTGGCGCTGCATACCATAGAGGCCCAAATCACCCAGGGCCTTTGAACTTCCCCCGCCAAATTTGTTTATATAATTAAAGTGTTAAATTACGAACACATTAAATTTTTTATATAAGCAGGAAACATATAGGTGGCGTATGCATTTTCAGAGCCCTTTCTGTCTCACTGTGGAAATAACCTTCAGGAAGTGAGGAAAGCCTCTGGTTACCATGGCAGCATTTAGATCCTGGTAGGGCCACACTTTCTTCCCCCGGCTGAGTGTTTCTAATTGACAAACAACAACTGAACCCTTTGTCATTAAGCACAGCAACATATCTGTCAGTCTGCAAAATGGTTCAGAGTGTAAAGTTTCATTTTCAAGTTGTACCTGACTGACAAGCACGTAAGATTATATTTTATATGTATGAATAAAATCCAACACTTAACATCATTTATTCTAGACAGGGTTTGTTAACACTGCATATTGAAAACGGAGAGGAAGTCGCTTACATAGGATTCCAGAAAATTCTTGAAAGATCAATTTGAAGGCCATTGCCTTGACCAGTTTCTGGTACATACTTAAATAAATGTCAAAAGAAAAAGAGACACTACAGGCAAATCTAGAACCTTCCGCAATTGTTTAAAAGGAGTATGGATCGTCTGTTACAGGTCTCAAGATAGCACCTTGAGGACAGCTGTGATGTCATCTTTTTTTTTAAATGACACTGAGCAATTGAAGTGAGAGAGCTCTAAACAATGTGCATCCCACCTCCCATTTTATAGATGAGGAAATGAGGTTACTGGTTTGCCCAAGGTCATTGAGCTCATTATCGTCAAGCTGGCACTGGCCATGTCTGTATTCCTTCCAGTGTGCCTGGTGGCTCTCCATTTGAGGAAATGCTTCCACTAGCATCTCTCCCAGTTAGTCAAGTCTCCTCAGCTTTTAAGCGGGCGTGTGGGTATGTACTACTAGGAAACGTTAACTTCTTCATCGAACACCTTACTATGTTACAGCTCTGTGCCGTGACACACGCATTTCTTTTTCGGAAATGTCCTCCCAGACAACTCCTATTGATCCTTTGACACCCTGTCGGTGGACTTAATCAGAGGGGTCGAAGCTTGAGGAACAGCCCCTTCCCCTCCACCCCAGAGTGTTGGAAATTAGTCTCAATTATTCCTATCAATATCGGAGACCTTTTTTTTCTTCCCCCAACAACCTGTTACTGACAGTCAAGGTTCTATGACATAGAGGTATAGGAGGGTACTGGAATTGTTTTCTTGTCTCTAAGAATATATGGACTACCACATGTCAAAATATTGCAGCGTTCTCAGACCCTTAGGAAGTAGCTCTTAGGAGATTGTTTTCTTTTCATTGTGTTAGCCTTGGTACGGTTAGATTTCAACTCCTGTGCTGCTCAATTTAATTGAGCAAAGAAATCATAGTGGAACTTTGGAATGGTGTGGTTTACTTTGGTTTCTGGTTCAAATTCCACTTGATTTGGGATTTAACAATGCTAACAATTTGCTTTAAAACGTTCAAAAAGCCTTAGTCCGAAATCGGAGTATTTCTTTTCTTTTCCAAACATGTGAGAAGTATTTTTGCAGGGTGAAAACAGATTGTTTGCCATAGATGAGCATATACATCACTGTAAAGTTTGGATCAATAATTTATTTGCTTTAAATATGAAGCAAGAATTTATTATAATCTTGCAGATGGTCCTCAGACTCGATGTGTTAGCGTTTTGTGCCCGTCTCACCGTATTAATTTTCTTTTCTCGGTAGGCTGGATTTGGTTACGGCTTGCCAATTTCTCGTCTGTATGCTAGATATTTTCAAGGAGATCTAAAACTCTATTCTATGGAAGGCGTGGGTACTGATGCTGTCATTTATTTGAAGGTACTGCATTTTATTTCTGTTATATGAAGGCATCTTTACTTTTTAAAGCTATAAGTTCTAATAACTAATGGAGAATAGCACTATATCATCTCCTATATTCAGCTCGGATTTACTCCAGTTTTACGTGAAAACCAAGTTATGTCCTACCCTTGATTTTATGCTCAGATACAGCAAAATAGGAAACATGGAGAGGTAAAAATTTAAATATTGATTTTTAAAACCATAATTCTAAGTTGTGATTTTTTAAAAAATTGTATACCCATTGAAAGGACTAATCTAAAAGGAGACAGGTTTTCATAAACTGAATTCTTGTAGTCTTTTGTTTTAGAAACTTGCCGGCTTTCCCAAAGTTGCAAGAATTCAGTGCTCGTAATATGGTTACCTAAAAGTCTGATCGACTAACAAAGTTCTCTGTAAAACAAGTTTTCTCATTCATTGGTGGAGTCAGACTTTTATTTACTTCTAAACTCTAGAATATTTGGAGTATTTTTTGAATGTGTGATATGGGCACATAGTACAAAATTTTAAAGCTACAAAAGGGAGAACTAAGTCTCTCCCATCAGTGGCCCAGAGCCACTTGGTTCTCTTTCCCAGGGGCGACCCTGGATGCCAGTTTCATGTGGAGCCTCATGGAAGTTGATTCTGCATTGATAAAAGTATGGGGGGAAATCTGATTTTTTTTCACACAAATGATTATTTTAGCACTTTGCTTTTTTTTAACTTTCCAACGTATCTTGGAGATCTTTCCATATCAGTTCATACCGAACTGGCTCATCCTTTTAACAGCTGCTTAGTGTGTTATATGTTATATGATAAGATAACCAGTTATTTTGAGTGTGTATCTTAGATGCCAATGCATATAAATGATATGCTATTTGATATCACTTTATGAGCTTATATTTATACATCTACTGTGTATGAAACTATTTCTTCAGGGCCCTCTGGGAGAACAGTTGCCCAGTGAACAGTAGTGTTTGGTCTAAGACCATATAGTCAAGACAGTTGAATATCTCACATCAGTATTAACTGAACTAAAATAGTTTTTGTTTTGCTCATGTGTACTTCAGTACTGGTTTTTCGTGAAACCAGTACTTTCATAGAAAAGCTTTAATTTCATCCTGATCAGTCTAAGTAACTTACTTAGACTGTAATTTTAATATAACTCTAAAAATATATATATTAATAAGGTTTCTGATGTTTTAAATAATAGAATTTGGGTCAGTATTTCATGTGAGCAAGATGACACTGTGGACCTTTGGTGTCTATTTTTGTTTTTCCTTAGGCTCTTTCAAGTGAATCATTTGAGAGACTTCCAGTTTTTAATAAGTCCGCATGGCGCCATTACAAGACCACACCTGAAGCTGACGATTGGAGCAATCCCAGCAGCGAACCCAGGGATGCTTCCAAATACAAGGCGAAACAGTAATTTACCACTTTTCTTTCTATTATAAAGCATCTGATTTTTCTCCAGTGTGTACCAGCCAGACGATTGACATTTTCAGCCACATCTTTGTGGTTTTATCACTGGAAAAGCAAAGTGATCCCTAAAGAAAGGATGGAGTAGCTTTTTCACCCCAGACAGGAAGGAGAGCAAGAATTGGGTAGCCAGAGTAGCAATTCCAGTAGAGGCCTTGATGACCTAGGAGTCCTTGCCCTGTGGAGGTATCAAAAGCAGTAAGCAGGGTTTAGCCTGCTTCTTTAAAAAGGAATTAATTTGTAATTTGTCATCCTCCATAGACTTCACAGAAGAATGTTTAGAGGAAGTCTGTAGGTGGGTTGAAACTGGAAAAATAAAGAAGTTAAAATTATCAGTCAAGGTAAACAAAATGTGGTTTATCCATCTAACAGAGTATTATTATTCAGCCCTTAAAAGGAATAAAGTTCTGACATGCTACAATATAGATAAACCTTGAAGTCATTATGCTAAGTAAAATAAGCCGGATCCAAAAGGACAAATATTGTATGATTGCACTTACGTGAGGCACCTAGAGACAGAAAGTAGGATGGTGGTTGCCAGGGCTGGGGAGTAGGGGGAAAGCGAATTTCGTGTTTCACGAGGACAGAGTTTCAGTGGAGAAAGATGAAAAAGCTCTGGAGATGGATGGTGGTAATGGTGGTACAACACTGTGAATGTACTTAATGCCACTGGACTGTACACTTAATAAAACATTTTTTTTTACCATCTTAACCAGGTGGTAAATTTTATGTACAATTTACCACAATAAAAAAAATGAAAAAGAGGAAAATTATCAATCATAGAATAACAAGTTTCACTACTTTGTGGTAATAAGGACAATAATCCAATCTTTGGTTTCCAATTTTCTTTTTCTTCTGACTACCTTTAAGCTCCAACTCTGCTAGCAAGAGTAAGGGTTCTGATTATTTGTTTAATTTCAAGTAACCTTTTAGTAATAGAAAAGCAGTATATGAACATTGTAAAAAATTAGGAAATATAAAAAAGCAAAAAAAGAAAAAAAGAGAAACTGCTGTATTCCCATAACCCAGAGATTACCATTCTCAGAGCTTTATCTGTGTTCTTCCAGCTATTTTGCTGTTTGTATACATGTATGTGTATTTTCCCCCAATGAGATCATACTTTTCATACTGTTGTACAACCTAGTTTTATTTCATTTAACCACCTCCACCTTTCCATGTCAATACATTTTCATCGTGAAAATTCCCCTGATTTGTCCAAACAACAAATCAGTTCCAAGACCACATAACACATCTGAGTAGGTCTCAAGCTGTTTTTAATCTAGAACAATCTTTTGTTGTTGGACCATACCAGTTGTCCTGCAAAAATGTCCCACCTTGATTTGTTTGATTTTGTCTTTGAAGTTTTATTTAATTTGTCCCCCTTTCCCTGTATCTCCCATAAACTGGAAGTTCATCTAAAGGCTCAGTGGAGCATTTTTTTGCTAGAATATTTCATAAATACTCCTGCAGAATTACACTCTGAGACCCACGATGTCTGGTTGATCCACCATTAGTAATGTTAAGACTGACCGTAATTCAGGTGATGGCTGTCTGATCCCTCCATAGTATAGTTAATTTTCCCTTCTCAACCAGAAAGTAATCTGCGTAGTGTTATTTTGTCATGTTATTTCGGCACCATGCAACCATCACCTAATGGTTTTTAGCACCAGCTGATACCTTTGGCCTTAATCAGTAACTTTATTAATGTTTATAAAATGATGAGGTTTTTCTTTGTTAGTATCATTCCTTTGACAATTATTAGCTGACATTCTCCTGTAAAGTTCTTCCTCAACAACTAAGGTCATTTAGGTACCTTTTGAAGTACAGTTCCTCCTGGCAAGGCAGGATAAGCATTTCAGTCTTTCCCTTTAATTACCAATTTTCAAGGTAAGAAGTTGAGTTAAAAACCACCTTAAATTTGACCAATGAGTTTCTGGCTTTCTCTTTTTTAAGTAGTATTATGGATATTGTAGATTTTTATTGCTTTGATATGTTTCAGTCAATATTTAACATATATATAAAAAGTGTTCAAGTCTTAAGTTTATAACTTAATGAATTTTTACACCTATATTTCCAGCACGTGAACAGGCTGCTTTCTAGTCAGACTCTCCTCCTTTTTCCCTCCTTACCATGTAACAATTATTCCAACTCTATCACCTATCACTGTGTCTGACTCTCTCACTGCTTGAACTTAAAACAAAAGGAAGATATAGTGTGTGCTCTTTTTGTGTCTGGCTTTCTGTGAGGTTCACCTATGTCATTGCATGTAGTAGCCATCTTTTTGATGCTAAAACTGGCACACCTTTGGCCATTGGAAGCTATTTTGAGCCAGATCCTTTGTGTTCCATTGATAAAACTGCATTCATCTTTGAAAGCTTCCTTGCTTTCTGGCCCAAGATGATGTCCTAGGCTTATCTTACACTTTGCCTAGAATCAGCCATTTTCCTCAAGGACTCCTGTTTCCTTTTAATGGGTATTAGAGACCCTAATCTGGGTGTTGGAGGTGTACATTATACCTTTTCTAGTCCCCTTTTCTGGGCAGAACTATAAAATACATATCTTTTATAAGATCATATTGATATTTTTATTCGATTTTAACATTGTAATGTTTCTCGCTAATATTTTTTTTAATTATTTATTTATTTTTGGCTGTGTTGGGTCTTCGTTGCTGCATGCGAGCTTTCTCTAGTTGCGGCAAGCGGGGGCTACTCTTTGTTACGGTGCGGGGGCTTCTCATTGCAGTGGCTTCTCTTGTTGTGGAGCACGGGCTCTAGGCACTCCAGCTTCAGTAGTTGTGGCACGTGGGCTCAGTAGTTGTGTCGCACGGGCTTAGTTGCCCCGTGGCACGTGGGATCTTCCCGGACCAGGACTCGAACCTGTGTCCCCTGCATTGGCAGGCGGATCCTTAACCACTGCGTCACCAGGGAAGTCCCTCGCTATTATATTTTAATTGTATATATTTCCTCTTACTCTGAAAACCTTGATTCCTAACATAGTGCAACAGAAAGGTATTTGTATGCAAATAGATTTTATATAGCTTTGTGATTTTGTACCTTTATAGTAGCATTGGTCTTTTCTGATGAATGATATAAAGGCTATCTATATTGATGTTTATTCTTTTCTACGGAAGTCTTGTGATGGACCTCTGTGCAATATTGCCGGCCTGGTCACTCACCTCAAATGATGAAATCTAGAGGAGTTTGGTTTGTGCACATGAGTGTGAGTGTACACACAGGTGTGTGTAGACACATACGCACACCATCCCTGGTGGAGATTAAGCTAAATTAGCTTGAAACCCGTGGATCAGTTTCCCTTGATTGCATTTTCAGTCCGTATGTAAGTCAAGTAGCATGTTGGGCATCAGTGTGAGCAGTTAATTCCAGCTATGGCTCCGGTAGGGGGAGTTATTTGAGTAGCACATAAGCAGTCTTTATAAACATTAAGGTCCATTTGGATTGTTAAAAGATGGCCTTTGTTGAATATTGTTTTAAAGGCTGCTTAGGACTTCCCCAGTGGCACAGTGGTTAAGAATCTGCCTGCTAATGCAGGGGACATGGGTTCAAGCCCTGGTCTGGGAAGATCCCACATGCCACAGAACAACTAAGCCCGTGCGCCACAACTACTGAGCCTGCGCCCTAGAGCCCTCAAGCCACAGCTATTGAAGCCGCGCACCTAGAGCCCGTGCTCCACAACAAGAGAAACCACCACAATGAGAAGCCTGCGCTTGCCGCAACTAGAGAAAGCCCACACGCAGCAACAAAGACCCAATGCAGCCAAAAATAAATAAATAAATTTTTTAAAAAAGTCTACTTAAAACTTTAAATAGATTAGGAGGTTGTATACTGCTGACTAAGTATGAGCCTTCATTTCTAATATCTTAGACAAATTTTAGCAGAAAGCGATTTTTAAGATTGTAAAACGGTTAGCCTGATATTTCAGTTATACAAATAGCATAATTGGCGGCCACCTTGGGAAAGTATTTAGTAGGAATGGTAAATTCACTAGGGGAAAGAGAAATCCTAAGAAAATTTATTTCCTAAGCAGATTTTTAATTACAGCCTTACTGAGATATAATGCAGCCTTTTAAAGTGTACAAATTCAGTGGCTTTTGGTATATTCACAGAGTTGTGTGATCCTCACCCACTGTCTAATTTCAGAACATATTCACCATCCCCCAAAGAAACCCCATACCCATTAGCAGTGATTCCTCATTTCTAATCAGGTTTTTAACTGAGAGGAAAGAACTCTTTTAAAGTATATATAAGTCATTAAATGGTAATTCATTTTCTGTAGTAACCATAGAGAATAATTCTGAGATAAGGCACGCGTTTTTGCATCATCACTGTAACTAAATGCTCTGAATAAGTCTCGCGTAAAATAGAGAAGGTTGTCCTCATAAACTCACTGTGGATATTCCCATTATTTTCTTTGTAGGGACAAGTTCAAGACTAACAGAACTTTGTAAAGAACTGAATGCTTCGGTCCTCTCCATGAAGAAAAGATGGTCTTCTGCAAGTCACCCAGAAAGAACTCCTTTCCTCCACCAACTCTGCGTGTGGCACTATAGTTAATCCAGTGTTTGAATGTGTATTTGCTCTCTGTATGAGGTGGACCTTTTCCACAGAAGTTTCCTGTAGCTACTTCAGATCTTCCACTAAAGTAGTAACTTGAGTCATTTTTCGTAGTACGTTGCCGTGGTTTGGTTGGCGCCTGTCATAAGGGGACACAGAACCTCGTTAGCACTCGCCTCCTCATACCTCTGTCCTCGTTATCATAGAGTGTCTGCAGTCTCCCCAGGTTTCTCAGCTCCCTCCCCACTGCGGATACAGCCGATCTCTACTGTTGCTCTTTGTGACCAAATACCATGTTTGTCCCAAACCACCAGCTAAGGCCTGAGGAGTCCGGAAGTTGAGGACGTCAGCTTAGCATGTCTTGATAATTCGGTCCCTGGGCCCTTCCTTTCTCTTATGCGTCCCTCCTCACTCTCTGATTTAGACTTTGGCCTTCTTCCATCTGACCGGATTCTCATTGTGAGGTATGGGTAGTTTCGTGTTAGATCTTCCTCTTGGATGCATAGGTTTTATTTTGAAATTCATTTGTATACTTCCATTCTGTCAATTAAAGCATTCCAAAAGTTGTCTTGGAATTTTTCACTTAACTGCTTGGTTTCAAAGATCTTAAGTGAAAGTCTACCTTCTGGTCGTTATCAAGTTCGTAAAGAGTGGGAAGTGGAATTTTTATGCTTATGTAACAGTTTTACCTCTGAATACTGTCCTTTTGTCATGTTATATTCCTTTGTAGTTTTCTAAGTCCCTATGTGATGCACTTTACTAGTTGTAAAATAGACCGAAGGGAAAAGTTCTTTCTAGTTTATTTTGAAAAATGCCCCAGGTCTTCATAATGTATATTTTCATGAAGTTTAGCCGGTTTTAGAATTGTCTGTCTGATTTTCAGCATAGTTTATTTTTTGCTGGAAGGTGGACTTGGCAGAGGACTTGAGGTGAGGAAAGAGGAGCCATGTTGTATTTACTCTTAGAAACGGAAGCTGAGAGTCCAGATTAAAATTCACAAGTTATAAAGCTCCACAGGATGTGTTTCTCTTCACTGTAATTTTTCGTATATTTATGATCTACCTTGACTTCTGCTCTCTTTTAACATCCATATAAATGTTCCCATCCAGTGTTTAAGTATTGAATTCACTGAGTTCAGAGCTGTCACTTGTAAAGTATTCCTCCTCCTTTAGTCACAGTTTTTCCCTGGGTGGAGTTGTGCGCTGACCAGCTGCGCTTGGCTTGATGTCCCCTCTGTTTCTCTTAGTTCCACCAACTCTGATATTCTTTCATTTTATCATGTTACCTGAGCTCATGATTAGTTCCTTCATCTTTAGAAAGACCTCATCTCTCCCATCCTTCGAAGGCTCTCATCAGGGGACTCATAATTAGGTAAGAAAAAGACCGACGTACTTCCAAGATACGGGTGATGAGGTGGTCCGTATGGAGGTCTGTTTCCTGAAGACTGAGTCAGTGTCTTGGGAATGGGGCTGTTCCATATGATTGTTTCCTTGTAGTATAAAGATGTAAAAATAACAGCCCTTTATTTTTAAAGACTCCAGCTTTCTTCTAAGTTTCAGATCATCTATCAGTATCTTACTTGGCCTGCATTTCCAACCATAGCCCTTTACACTTTCACTTGTGATGTGCTGTAAGGGAAGGAGGCAGCAGATTCCGGAGTGTTCCCTCCTGCTTTGTTCTGTGTGCTTGAGGAATTCCCATTGATTGATATGCCCTCACCCCAAGCTCCATGTAAAGGTTGCAGATGGAAAAGCTGATGTGAAAAAAGCCTATGATCTTCCTCCCTTTTTAGGTCTTTTTCAAAAGTAAAGATTTCTTTCAGTGTTTTAATGACTTAACTGGTAGTCCTCTGCTGATACACGTTTTGGCTTACTCATATCCATCTGACACCGGGACAATCTTGCCTCACCTGTCTTTGTTTTCTGCATTAAGAAATTAACTTTGCTTCCGAAGCAACCATCAGAAGAGTTTCAGAATATCTTGCATTCACACAATTTAGCTGCCCCAAGTATCAATTTATCCTTCCTGATGGCCGTACATCATTCCCTGAACCTAGGTGCATCCCTCTGGCTGGTTGCTGTGCTTTGTCTCTATGTATCTGGTCACATTTCTACATGTTGTAAAGTACATAGACATTAACCGTCTTTCAGCTAAACTTGTTTAGTCCTCCCAAATTGCCCTGCATTTCCCTCTCATTTACTCAACTTTATTTTAAGTATTTGGGGACAGTGTCTACTATTTGAAGTAGGACCTGGAACATAGTAGGTGCTTAATGAGTATTAGCTGAATTAGTGAATGGAGATTGACAGACATTTACCTTGGATGGTGGGTAACTGTCTTTGTTTCCAAATTAAAAATAATTCAGGTCAGGAGCTGTGAGCTGTGGAAGTACTGAATTTCCTTTTTATAGTGCTAAGAGGTGACTTGAAAATGGAGAGAAACAAGAGGAAGGAAGTAGTGATGGATCCATGGGAGCCATCTGATCCTTTCTTTGTCTCTGAATGACTGATTTTGACTCCTTAATATAGTGGGTTCTTGCCATCCAATCAGGTGACATGGTTTTATACCCTTGCTTATAGATTCCAGAGAACTTTCGCATACAGCATCCTATTTGATCCTTCCAATGCCACGTGGTGGACCATGCAGGTATTATCTCTCTTTTTCATATGAGTTCCAAAGCAGTTCAGTGGTTTGCCACGGTGGCATGGAAGAACCAAAGTGAGTAGTTGGGTCTTCTTGTTCCTAGGTCCATGCTCTCAGCGATGCCCCAGGTAATTAGCATTATCTCTTTTTTGAGGAATTTCTTGGGTATATTAACCCTCAAGGGTAAGATATAAACCAAAATTTTTCGGTAGTGTCAGAGAATTTCATTCAGGAGAGGTTTTCTTTTGTGTGTTTTCATCTTGGCATAGTTAGTGGAGATAATCGAATGGATTTGGCGGCTGTCACCTAGAAAGGCAGCCGACTTTAAAGTGTATAACTGTTGGTAATTACTGGAGTTATTTAGACTTAATTCTATGTTTGAATGAACTCAGTGCTCACTGCCAGCCTTCTCATACAATGACTCCACATTTGAGAGTCGATGCTTTTATCTCTCGGTGGACTGGATTACAGTTTCAGTTGGATTTTCTCGCATAGTTACAGATGCCTTTCTGTTGCCGTCTTTTATGAACCGTAACTTGGCTGTCTCTCAGATTCTTGGATCACGTCTTTTTCCCCTCAGTTCTTTGGAGACATCACTCTGTTGTCTTCTAGTGTGTGGTGGGTCTGAGAGGGCCGAGTCCAGACAGATTTTTCTTCCCCTTTTGTACATGAACTGCTTGTTTGCCCTGAGTACTTGTGATTTCTAGTTTATCCTTGAAATGCAGTAACTTCATTCGAGTGTGTCTCGGGGCCAAGAGTTACCTGTTGGCTTTTTCTGGTCCTCAGTGAGCATCAGACATTGACATTCGGGCCTTTCTGCGTTGCTTACCGGTTTATCGGCTCTCATGTTCAACAATCTGCCCCTATATTGACTCTCTGTTCTCTGTCCTTCACATTTATCTTTCCTTTGATTGCTTTTGGTCTCCTTGTCTTTCTTCCTGCTGTGTGATTTTTTTCCCTCAGGTCTTAACCTTGCATTTCACTGATTCTGTTTTCTGTGGTACTGATTCTGGGCCCCAGTGCTTGCCATGTGGCTTTCACTTCTGCTGCAGTTTTCTTTTCTTTTTTTTCCCTCTGTGTCTTTCCTTAGCTCTGCCAGCTTTTTCTCTCATTGTGTTTTCCTCTTTGACTCCTTTTTTTCGTTGCTTGGGAAGCTGAACTCTGTTTTCGTGGATTCTGAAATGACTCTGTTTCCAGAGTGCGTTTTTCTGTGTTTTGCTTCTTTCATTCCTTTTGTGTTATTTTGCTTTTTTCTTGTTGCAGAAGTATCGTGATGGCTTTTTTCTGCTTATTTGTTGGTCTTTGCATGGGACCATTTCTATCTGCCAAGAAGAGTGTGGCTAAATCCTCCTTGACTCCTCCTTTTTCAAGTGAGAAGCATTTGATCACCTGCGCCCCTGAACTGTAAGGCTGGATATTGACAGAATGTAATGGCAGAGGCTCTCTTTGTTTTCCGTTCTGCTATCTGGACGCGGGGGAAGGAGGAGTGAAGCAAAGCCTCCTTGGAGTGCCTTCCGTGGACACTGTTGAATCCTTCGCCCTGGGGGGGCGGGTGCTGGGTCCCAGTGGGGGAGAGGATTGCCCTCGAGTTTCCCCATGTCCATTAGACGTCGCCCCAGCAGGAGTGTGGTGGGTTCGTCCCTCTGCTCTGCTGGGTTATATGTAGTCAGTGTTTGTGTGTTTGGCTCCAGAGTTACTGTTTCTCTCCTCTGCACACAAACGGCGCACCTGAGATGTCAACCTCCCCTCCTAGTTTTTGCTTCGGGAAACATGCCCACGCAGTGTGCCCTCAGCTTGTCTTGACCGCCACCAGGCTTTATTTCTCCAAGTTAAGAAATGATTGGTAGAGTCCTTTGGAACGCTCTCAACAACTGCCCAGCAACTGTGGCCTGCTTGACAACTTCGAGAACCCTCCTCTGATTAGTCCTCAGCTTGGTTGTCAGACACTCTCCTGGAGTCCTCGGTATGGGGTGGTGGCTTTTATTAGTTTCCCCGTAGACAGCTTCTTTTTCAGCTTTTGGATGTATGTGTTGAAAGGCAGGAGCACTTATATAAACATGAATTTACTCTGCCATCTTCCCGGCAGTCCAGCTGCCTAAACATTGACTTTGAAGATAATGTCCTTCCTAATCATAAGCTATATGTTAGTCAACAGATGGAACCAATATCGCTAGTAGGAAAGCACCATTAATAACTTAATACAGGATTTTTGTTTATTGTTCTTTGTGGAAAGGTAACTTTTAACTTGGGTTCCTGGTCCATTGATTAGAGAGATCAGTACCTTCTGGTTTGAAAACAGGGGGCATGTGACATTTTCATGAACTTAAAAAGTTACCAGCCATTGACAGTGATTTATTAGTTAATTAAATATGATGGAATATTTCAAACTAGCACATAATCAGAATTATCAGGAGAAGTTTAAACTATTTTTTACTGACAGGTTGCTAGTTGAGCTGCCCAACGGAGGGTGGTGACCCCGTGAGAGCTTTACTGTGACACAGGTTTTTCTTACCTGTCTTTTCATCAGCCCGTCTTAAAATGTGGTTCATTAAGAAACAGAAAGGAGTCAAGTCCTCATCAGGATGATTGCTGATATTCATGAATATACCTTGAGATGGTTTGTAGGTCTGGGACCTCCTGTCACACAAACTGACATTTCAAAAGTGCGTTTATAGGGGGATCACAGATTGGGGGTTTTATTTCGCCTATTTGTAGGATTGAAGCCTCCTTTCCTCAGTGGGCAGCGTATCCCACTGGGCACACTTTCCTCACCTTCAGAGCCGAGCGCAGTGATCAAGGAGCAGGGGTGACAGCCTTGCTCAGTGCATCTAACTCTACCCTGTGCAGTGCCTTCCCCTCAGGTCAGAGTGTTGGCCCTGGTTCCGTCCTGGTGTGAAGTGCACAATGGAACACGTGTCCGTGTGTGAGGGACGGAAGAAATGAAGGTGGCAGACAGAGGAGTTGTGGAAAGGAAAGCCGTGTTCATTCCTCCGTTTAAATAATAGCGAGCATCTGCAGCGCGCTAGAAGTGCCCAGGGCTGGGCACGTGGCAGTGATGACAGCAGACGGAAGTCCTGGCCTCGCGGGGCTCACGTTCGGGCTGGGGGATCAGACGAGACACTCAACGAGGAAAGTTTCTAGTACAGTTGGGAGAAAAATAAAGGCGGGAAGGGGGTTGCAAAGGACGAGTGGTGGTGGAGGCACCGAACCCTGTAACTGTTGTTTTCATTGTCACGGATGGATGGGGTCCTTGGACGAGGAGGCATTGGTGAGCCCTGAGTTCTTGTCTCCTTTGTATCTGTTCATCTGCACGTGGAGAGGCCGCCTTCTGGGCCTGGCTCCGCGGGGCGCTGTGACTTTGGGTCCAGGAGCCGGCTGAGCCCTTTGCAGGGAAACGTGGTAAGGTGAGAGGAGCCAGCTTTGATCGTCGCATTGCACTGAATGGTGTGGGCTGCTGTTTCCTCGTAACGAAAATGCAATCAGAGCAGCTTCCAGATGTGTCTTTGTAGAACTTCAGAAATCATGATTGAAACCAAGTCTTCCCAATTCCAGCTTCTGGCTGATGATGCTGGAGTGAAAAGAGCTGCTTGTCAGGAGGACGTGAACGCTTGCGAACTGGTTTGAGACGTGGAGGAAAGGCTTAGCCGAGGCGGCTTCCCTCTCAAGTCCGTAGGTTGGCATTAGCTGTGTTCAACCCCCAAAATGAAGAGAATAAAATGACAGCAATATCGAGGTCACAGAATCCTTGAGAAACCATTGTTTCTGCCTTTTCTTTCATCTGTCTATAAAACCTGGACTTGAATTGCCCAGGATCCCAGTGATGGGGTCAGTGGAGCCGGACGCGGGCAGCTACTCATGTTGGGACACAGGTGGCTCTCGGTGGTGGTACTGCTCCCTCGGAGGCAGCAGCAAAGCCGGGGAGGACACTTTCGGTTTTCTGACACCTGCCTGGCTGGTCCCAGGGAGGGTAGAGCCGAGTGCTGGAGCAGGAGAAAGGGATGAGTTGAATTATTCCCATAAGTAGAGCCGATTTGTCATCCTTTAAATTGACTTATTTGCATATAAATGAAAGCACCTTAGGGCATCACTACTGAAAGCCTCCAAACAAATGTCTGATGCAGTTAAGTGCCTGCATTAAAAGAAAGCCCACCCCTTATCTCGCATTCATATCCTCGCAGCGTTTAATAAATCCGTAATAGTATTTGACTTCCCCTCTCTGTATCCTTTTCCCTCCACCACTGCCAGACTCTGCAGGGGTGGCTCACTTCCCAGTTTGAAGTGGTGACTTCGTCTTTGATGGAGTCTGCACATCTCTTGAAAAGGATAAGCAGTAGAGTTTGATGCCTGGAGTCCCACGGTCCAGTTTGGACTATTGGCAATATTTTTGGTGGGATTTTTTTTTAACGTTAGAGAAATGAGTAGTAGATTTGTGGTGATAGTGGATCCAGGAAGCTTGCGGTGGAAAAGAGGATGAATTTAACCTGAAAAATATTTCTCTGTTCTATAAATCTCTCAGTGACATTTGGATTAATCAAGCATAATTAAATGTAGTTAGATTTTTGTCAGATTGTAGTTGAAAATAATATTCATCTATGAAGAGGGTAATATATTCTGTAGAAATTTTATTAAGCACTTTAGTTAAGCAAACACCAAGGAGAACAAAATCAGCCTCAGGAAGGTTAATTACTAAAAAAACACAAAGTATAGTAGATTATGTAAATCATTTTAATTTTGAATTACTATGGCTTGAGCTTTCATTTACATAGAGAGGTATTTTGGATTTGTTTTTCATATCACATTTTCCAAAAGTACAAAATGGTTATTGCATTCTTTAAAAGTTCTCATCATTTGAGGATTCCATTCCATTGCTTATCTTTTTCATGTTACATAGTTTCCAAAACTGAAGAATTGCAGTTGCATTCTTTAAAATGCAACTATTTTGTGATCCCACTAAGTTTGTTATGATTGTAAGAAGTCTATTTTTATTTCTGTACCTTTAAAGAAGTGATCCTTTAAGAGAAGTATTGGGAGAGAGAATGTATGTGAAAGCATCCCGCCCGTGCCTGGCCTCTCCCTAAATAAAATGAATTTTTTTTTTAAATAAAGTAGAACAGAAGAGTTTAGACTATAATGATAAATCTTTTTATTTTAGTAATTTCTTTAAAGGGAGAAGTGAAGAGATCAAATTGATTTTATAAGTTATATTTTTTTGTACTCAGAGAATTACATTTTCACTACCCTTGCATGTCTCAGGGATACCCTTTGATAAGAATCCCCATGAAAATCTCTGAAAGTCTATCCTGGTGTGCTCAGATTTGATAGTTCTTGTCTAAATTTCTAGAGCTAGAGTTTCGAAAGTGTTGTCATCTCAGGAACACAAGGTTACCCAAGAAACTTGAACTTCGCTCTTATCAGCACTCAGATTCTATGTGTTTCTAGGCTTTTTCGTGATAAAAGGACACCTAAAAGTCCTAGGTTTAGTAGGTATACAAAGACCTCTTTATCGCGCTTCTCTGAGATTTTCATAGAAAAATCCTGGAATTTGATTTTGTTGATAATTTTGCTTCTTGGCTTTTCAGTGAAGATTCTGTTTCCCATTGGATTTGAATCCTTTTGGGATAATAAAATTTCACTTAAAAGCACATTCTATTAAATAATTGTAACTTTTGCCAACCTCAGAATGGCCTGCTGACTTTTGCAAATGGGCCGAAACAGCACAAATGTCAAAGATCATATGTACTCTAAGCAATATGTTCGCCCTGCAGTTAGCGAAGTGAAGAAATGTCTAATCCTGGCACTTATGACTGGCTTAATGGCTCTTCAGTTCATCTCTGCCTTCCAGATTCGTTGAAAATGACACATTTAGAATGGAATGCTTACTGATTACAGAACTACTTAATGTTTTAAAATATTCTTACCTTGAGATTCTTTTTGGGAGAAAATGGAAAGAACCTTAACATTCAGTTCTGTTTTGGCTCTTCATATATGCCAGGCATTAAAAAGGCAATGACAGGGCTTCCCTGGTGGCGCAGTGGTTGAGAGTCCGCCTGCCGATGCAGGGGACGCGGGTTCGTGCCTCGGTCCGGGAAGATCCCACATGCCGCGGAGCGGCTGGGCCCGTGAGCCATGGCCGCTGAGCCTGCGCGTCCGGAGCCTGTGCTCCGCAACGGGAGAGGCCACAACAGTGAGAGGCCCGCGTACTGCAAGAAAAAAAAAAAAAAAGGCAATGACAAAAGTGAAATCTCATTGGGCGTCAAAGGCATTTGCCGTTTGGCCATGCTTGATATACAAGAGGAGTGATGAGGGGTTGGCGAAAACAGGCAGGATGAGTATAAAATGTTATGTTGCTGTTTATAATACATCATGGCACCCCTTTCTTATAAATTCCATCTTCTTTTGTCACTTGAACTTTTATATCCATGGGAAACGTCAGTATTTTAAAAGGCACTATATTTACATTAAGAATTGGCCTGTGCCTTTATCTAAAACACTGCTGAGGTTACTATTCCCCATGTTTAATTAGAACAAATGTTTTAGAATAATTACAGCTACAGCCTGTAAGTGTAGGGATCTGAAAACACTGAAAACCACCTGCCGTTGGAGAGGGACCAGGCAAGATCGCAGGCTTCGCAGCCTGGCTTGCCGATCGCCATCAGGACGCGGGTTTTGCCTGGTTGTTATAACCTAAAATAGAAGGGGCCTGCCAAGATCCTGTATCTGCTCCCTTTTTCTCTAGCTGCCTGTGTAACTCTTCCAGGGGAAAGCATCACATAAAGTCCTTTGATATCTTGCTTTTTACTTTTAAAATTCCTGTTAGAGCTGGCACGTGAATTTGACCAATAAGTTGTGCATATGCTTAAAATTCTTTTTTAGCCTAGACCAAACTAAAGGTATCTTGGCTCTGAGGAGACAGCCAAGGCAAGGTTTACCTAGAAAGTAGAAAGTATTACGTATTTAAAAAGTGCAAGTTGGCTATATTCAGTGTCGGAGGAACTGAGCTCTGTTGCCTCTTCCATTGTTTCTCTTATGTTCCTTGTTACTCTGTCCTCTCGCTGTGCTGCACTGGAACCGAATGCTCCACTCTGATTAAAAACCCAGGCTGTGCTCGAGTCCGTCCTGGACGACATGACGCATGTTTTAGGAGAGTGAACCCTATCACTTTAGCATCCTGGCTAACCCTGATCTCTGCAGAGTTCCTTGGTGTTAAAGTCATCTGAGATTGTAATTGCTGCTTCAGGTTTATATACTCATCGTGCCATCTGTTGGTCTAAGTTCACATCCTCACGAAAGTACATGAGTGCTTGTAACTTCAATATTTCCCAGATTTAGAACACAAGTTGTGAATAGTTAAGAAATGCTTGAACCAAATAAGAAAAGTCAACGTGGAGTAAAATATACCATTGTGAACATATTTAATGCTGCATTGAAATGTGAAGTCACTTGACTGATTACTTCCATCATAACTCCTTAACTCATAAAAGCAATGTCTAAACTGGGAACAATAGCTGATTTAACAAGAGAAGTAGAGTGACGTATATATGAAATGAAAGTTCATTACAGTGTTCGTACCCCTAAGTCCAAATCTGACCTGGTTGGCTTTGGGCAGCTGTCGGCTCAGTTACAGTGAAATGTACGCGTGTGTCCGGTGTTCACGAGGTGCCTTGTGGTTTGTAGAGGGAAGCCCGGCCCCTCGTGTTCTGTGCTGTTCTGTGGCCTGGCTGGTACACACTGTTACGAGTGAAGAATTACTTTGGTTTGAGGTAATTTGTCGCTCCACGTTCCGTGGAGAAAAGTGGTTTGTTTTTGTGATTGTTGGAAAAACACGACCGGGGAAGTGTGTGGCTCAGATCATGTTCCCCATCGGTCGCGGAGCCATCCTTGGTGTGTGTCAGAGCCAGACGAGTCCTGGAGCACGTGGACAATTGTGTACTACAGTCATCGAACAATAAAGTGGTAGTTGTGTTTCACTGTGCGTCCGTGTGGTCTTTTCCTGAGCTCTTGTCTGTAGTCTCATCCGTCCCACCTGTAAGCTCCGCCTTCTGCTCGCTCCGTTTCTGGAATTCAGTACGTGAACAGCACCGAGCACCTTTGCAAGTTGCTGGGAATGGGGAAGAGTACATTTTAAAACGTTTATGATCACTCAGAGGAAAAACAGGTTCTTTGGATTCTCTGTGGCAGGGAACATACAGCTCACCTTTTGGGGGAACATCCTACTGGCAAAATAAACTGCTTAACAGTGAATCGTTATAGCGGTAGTTTTCATAATACGATCCAGGGATTGGAGAAAGGGGACTATATAATATATCGGCCAAGCCAGGACACTTTTGACAGTGAGAACGAGCACTGTTAATAATTATGCTGTAAACCACGTCAACAGATGTAAACTGGGACTGTCGTGGACAAATTGGGATTGACTGGCCGTGGACCACCTACCCCAGAATTACCTGAGATGCTGGTTAAATGCAGATTCCTGGGCTCTGCCTCAGCTCTTCTGATTCAGATTCTCTGGGGTGGAGGCCTAGGAATCTTGATTTTAACAAATGCCCCAGGGGAATTCTTTTAAAAAATGTAAGTTGGAAACTGCTGCTGTTGGTTCCATGGTCTCTTCTGAGGAGCTGGTGCAGCACTGACACCAGAACCCAGTGCCTCCAAAGACACTTGGCTGCACTTAGGTACTTCCTGACTGACTAAGAGATGGCGTCTTCGTGTTATTTGCCAATGTGTCATTCTTTTACTAAGTCTTCAGTGATGAATGGGTGTCTTTTTTCAAATTTGAGAGCCGCACAACTGCCTGTCCTGTGTTCTCATCACTAAAAAACAAAACGTCTAGAAAGTTTGAGGCAAGAAAGTTCGGTTTGGATGATTCCTGGGGAGTATTAATGTCAGGAAATCAGCATGTTTGCCTTGGTTCCCCTACCGGCTCCCTGTTAACTGTGCTTTGGTATCTTCATCTATTAAATTAGGGAGTTGGACTGCATGATTTCAGGGTTCTTTCCAGGTCTGATGTTACAGGGCTCTCTTTAAAACCTAAAATGTGAAGCAGTTACTAATCAACCGCTTTCATGTTGTGCTGTATCTTGCCCAAAGAATACCAAACCACTGACTCTTGGAAGTGACAGTGGTTTTAGTTAGAATTCTTAAATCGTCCATCCAGCAGTCACTGTGCTAACGCATCATTCACATCTGGGGAAGAGCATTCTTGTAGCAGCCACTCCTGCCCTGTTTGAAATTCAGCAAGTAAGTATGGTTTACACTCAACAAAGAGACCCTCACTCAAGAGTCTGTGGTTCCATGAAGCTGCTGAAGAGCATTGCACTGTAGTGTCGGTTTTTACTTCCTTGTCCTCATTTCAGAATTCTTTCCAATGGCTTAACAATGCATGTTTACAAATGGTTATCTGCTGATGTTTTCAGGTGTTCGTAGTAACAGAGACATACTCTTTGCTCACGTGAATAAATTATAAAGCATCACATAGGAGGGGTTGCCTCTGTCCACCACTAGAACTCTGTGATGATGGGCATGTTCTCTAGCTTTGCTGTCCAATATGGCCACCACTAGCCACCTGTACACTTAAAATGTGGCTAGTTCAACTGAGGAACTGAATTTTTAATTGGTATTCATTTAAATTCAAATAGCCACCTGTGGCTAGTGGCAACCATATTGGACAGTGCAGCTATGTACAGCCATTACACGTTGTTGCATTTTTTTAAATTAACATCGAGTACCCATTTTCACCAGTCATTGGGTTGGGTGCTTGACAGTACCCTTGTCATTTCTAAATGTTGGTCTTAAAATGAATCCTTTGTCCTCTGCCTACTGATGACACTTTCGTTAACATAAGAGTCTCTCTTTGGATAAGAAAATAACAAGATGATACCTCGACCTTTTCCTGTCCTAGCTGCTTGGCACGTCACTTCTCATCTTTGCTACAAAAGGCATTGTCACCCTCTTTGAATCCATTTCTCTCAGAGGCTCACTTTGTTCTCTGAATTGAAGTGTTGACTATAGCCCAGAGGGTCTCAACCTGGCCACATTGGAATCTCCAAGTACTGGGGCCCATTTCAGATCCATTCCATCAGATGGTGTCCGAGAAGTCTTTTTTAAAGGGTTCCCTAAGAGATTCTAACATGTGACAGGATTGAAAAACCACTGATCAAGTCCAAACCACAGACCAGCCTCTGAGAGTGGCTAAAATTCTGGGAGCAGCAAATCCTGTCTCCCTGGCATAGAGCAGGCCTAGGGTCCAACTGATGTTCTATTTAACAGGTAATTGGGAAATACTTAGAGAAAAGGCCTTGTCGATTTGGATTTTGGACAACTGAGCAGCTTTGCTGTTTCCTTCTGTGCAAGAAACTCTAAGCTAATGCTACTCTTACTGTTTTCTGGCATTCTTGTCCAAACAGAATTTGCTAGTGCTCAAACGAAATAAACATGTTAATGATTTCAACAACAGTGATGGACGCAGAAGCATTCCAACAGTTCCTTAGTAACAGCTTAATGTAATAGTGTCATCATTTCTAAAGTTAGAGGTAATTATTGTCACCTTGGCACAATCATTGGAACGAGCTTCTTACATGAAAACTGCTCTTTTTCTAGGGCTTCGACTGGTAACAAAATAATAATTTATGAAAGCAAATTCTGCCCCATTATTCTGGGAGAAGTCCGTCAGCCACCCTGCAATCGAAGAATCTAAGGTGAGACATCGAATGACCATCTCATCCGTAGAACAGCTCTGTTCAAATAGAGTTCATTCCAGGCCAGGGCCCACACCTGTTTGGTAAGGCCTTTAAGGAAAGAGTGTGCTGACGCCTTGTGACTTAGGTAACTCGCCTAAGAGTCTTCCTGTTCACGGGCCAGCTGAGGGGTGATGTCACCAGCCTCCACCGTTCAGCATTCTCAACAAGTGGTTTCTCATAAATAGAAAATCTACTTTTACAAATCTATTTTGTTTTTCTATTTTTCCCTATTCTGAGTAGGAGTTAGCAATCTTTCTTAGCACTCTGGGAAATTTAGAGCACTCCACCCCAAAGAGATTAGTTAAAAAAAAATAAGTGAAGTTAGTCAAATGATTGTCAAATTCTCTTTGGCACAGTCCGAAACATGGACTGTTCATCAAGAGCTCAGTAAAGCCAGAGGCTGGGCCACTCGGGAGAGGTCAGAATTGAGAGTCAAGTTACTGAACTGAAATTGCGGTGCGGGGAGGGATGGTGTCCTCTTTTGTCTTTGTATCTCCAGCACCTACGAGCTCACGTAAATGTTTACTGAATGCTTCGGACAGGAATGTATTTGAGACCTTAAGTTAAAATGCAGATCAAAGGCAACCATGGAAAAATAAGTTACTCTAGAAAGGAGCATGGCATACCTTGATACTTGATGGCTGGAAGTGAGTCCCAGCTTAAACTGGCTGTGGTCAACCTCCAATGACCAGAAAAACAAAACCAAAAACAAACCAGGGGGAGTATAGGTAGGAAACCGATGCTGCCTGATAGCCAGAAACTGTATTCCTTGGCTTATTTCAGCAAGAATGTGTCCAGCGATCAAAGACTTTGGTTAGCTACCCTTTCACTTCCTGTCTTCTTGGTATAGCCAAATATGAATTGGAGGATATGTACAGAGAAGAGGGAGGGAGCTCTTAAACTTCCTTCTCTACCAGCCACGGCTCCATGTTCATGAGTTGAGGAGCCAACCCTTCCTTTCCTCATGGGCCAATTAGCCTGTTCATTTGGGTCCAACATCTCCCAGTATACCTATCCCATGCTTCTCTTGTGGATGTCAAGACTCAAGAGAAACATTTAAGGGGTCCATCGCGAGTAGATGTAGGAATGTTAAAAAGAGGAACACGAATCTCTCTATCTGCATGAGGATTACTTCTCCTCAACTCTGTTAGGATCTGGAAAAAGGTTCAAGGGTTTATGACCATTGTCTTCAGTCATAGAATTATGGCCCCCCAAAGATGTTCACGTCCCAATCCTTAGAACCTGGGAATGTGTTTTATTACATGGCAAGAAGGAATTAAAGTTGCTGATGACCTTAAAATAGGGAGCGTGTCCTGGAGTATCCTAGTGGGCCCAATGTCATCATAAGGGCCCTCATACATAGAGGAGAGAGGCAGAAGGAGTGTCATAGTGATGTGATGTGAGAAAGATTGGACTGGCCATGGCCGGCTTTGAAGATGGAAGGGGGCCACGAGCTAAGGAATGCAGGCTAGAAAATGCAAGAAAATGGATTCTCCCCTAGAGCCTCCAGACAGGAATGCAGCCCTGCCAGCACCTTAATTTTAGTCCAGTAAGACCCATTTTGGACGTCTGACCTCCAGAACTGTAAAATAACACACTGTGTTGTTTTAAGCCACTGAATTTGTTACAGCAATAGGAAACTAACACACACACCTCTTCAACTACTTTATCCCTGGGTGCCAGATATGGGAAAAAATGGAAAAAGAATCAATGACTCAGTTGTGTCAATGTCAGTTTGTATGGTCAGACCAGTAAATGGCATCTTGCCAACATCTGTCCAGTGGAACGTGATTATCAGACAAGGAAGTCTGGTTATCGCCTCAAGCTATGTAATGAGTCATGTCCTGCCATGTGCATGGCAGAAGATGACAGGTTTTCTTTGAACTTGGAAATTTTAGAGCGACAAGTTCATTTGCAAGTCTAAGAAGTTGAAAAGGTCCCCGTGGAAGAGGTAAAGTATCCCAGCTCTTTCAGGTATGGATTCATTAATTCTTTTAAAATGGAAGATGATGTATCAAATATTTTAGTTATGTCTAATCCCTCCATCAGAACTCAGCTTTGATGAATAGAGTACAGTAACCTGGCAGATTAATTCCTTTCCCTGCCCCCCAAGAAAGATAACAAAGGTAAGGAGAATAAAAACTGCTTACAGGAGACAAGTCAACCCTACTCTGAACATTCTCCTCAAGTTTCCCACATGTGGTCAACTGCAGCTGACATTCAACCAATGTGGTGGGTTTTTTTCTAGAATATAAGTTGTGGCAGTACAGGGCCTAATGTAAAGATCAATTTGCACCTGTTTATGCTCTTAATGATATTTCAGATTTTACTGGTTCTTTATTTTCAGGATTTTACTTGACGGTTTCTTGAAGAGTTGGATCACTGGGTGTACACTTGGTGCTAATGAACTGTCCCTCTTTGCCTGAAAAGCATCTCTGTAGGAGTCTTTTTATCTAATAGCCTCTGCTGAATACCTGGAGAAGTTGCTTAAACATTCAACTCCAATAAGCTGTGAGGACTTCAATACAAGAGGACTGTGTGTGTGTGTGTGTGTGTGTGTGTGTGTGTGTGTAAACATTTTTGATAGCATACCTTTTAATCCTAGGGGTTTGCTAACAAAGGCTCATTCTCTTTGGAGCAAATATCAGAGTTCTTAAACGTGAGTTTTGTTATGGCTTAGAACTGCTTTTCCCTTGAGAACATTTCTGAGGTATCATGGAAAGTGAAGAAACCTGTAACTGTGACTCTAAATACAGCCTGTCGAGAATGTGTTTGATCTGTATGGCAAAAGCCAAGTACTGTGGTCTGTGAACGATAGGAATTCAATTTTTAAATGAATTCCCTTGCTGCCTGCAGGCCTGGTTCTATTTCTTCTAGAATCTAGGCTGATGTTAGAACTGTTGTCGGTTCAAAGAGCTAAACCCCTCCAGATGGAGTTAATAGAAGCTCGTAAATTCGGCTAGGAGGGCCTGAGCACAATGCTCATGGAAGGCCGAGAACATCAATCTGCCTTAATTGTTGACATTTGGAATCCTGATTGAGCGCCTCCACCCCCATCTATCTGCTTCCAGCTGACCAAAGGAGCTTTTCCCCACAGATGGAGAAGTGGTGGAAATGGCCACGCCTCGATGTTTAAGTCCAGGTGAAAAGTATCCCACCAGGCAGCTAGATAAGAAGGGTGGGTGGAGCCTGAGAGCCTGCTGGAGGCTGCGGGCGTGAGTGCGGCACTGGTGCTGTCGGCTGTGGAGGTCCCGGGCCGCGTCTCCAGCGTCCCAGTGAAGGGTAAGCACTTCCTCATGGTGGCTCAGTGACAGCACCATAGCTGGAGAAGCTTAGGGACAACGCAGCCTGCCTCATAAATTCAGAGACTGTTACAGTCAAAGGAGACCTCAGAAACAATTGCCTTCAACCCCTTCGTTTTACAAAAGCAGACGCTGAGGTCTGAGAAGTGAAGTGGTTTGGCCGAGGTCAGAAAGCAAGTTGGCAGTGGAGCGTACAACTCGGGGTCCTGGCCGGGCTCCCTACGTGACCTCCCCTCCAGGTGAGTGCACCTAAGCAGACTTTTTTTTTTTTATTGAAGTATAGTTGATTTACAATGTTGTGCTAATTTCTGCTGTACAGCAACGTGACTCGGTTCTACACATATATACATTCCTTTTTGTATTTTTTCCATTATGGTTTACCCCCAGGAGATTGGCTATAGTTCCCTATGCTATACAGTAGGACCTTGTTGTTGAATCCATCTACTAACCCCAAACTCCCAATCCATCCCTCCCTCACCCCCACCCCGCCCCTTGGCAACCACAAGTCTGTTCTCTATGTCCATGAGTCTGTTTGTTTAGTAGATAGGTTCATTTGTGTCATAGTTTAGATTCCACATATCAGTGATATCATATGGTATTTGTCTTTCTGGCTGACTTCGTATAATCACTAGTTGTTCCATGTTGCTGCAAATGGCATTATTTCACATTTTTATGGCCGAGTAGTACTCCTTTGTATATATGTACCATATTTTCATCCACTCCTCTGCTGATGGACCTTTAGGTTGTTTCCATGCCAGGCGTGAGCCAGCTGGCAACTCCAGGCTTGGCCCCGCGCTGCACGGCACGCAGACCCATCATTCTGAAGGGCTGGGGCCCGGCTGGGCGGAGGCACGATAGCGGCCACACCTGCACTCTTCCGTATTGCGCCAGAGCTCATAAGTAGGAACGCACAGCACCACGCTTTTAAGAAACACAGTAGGAAAAGTGCAATTCTGCATCCCTTTATTTATAAACACGTTGGCAATGCCGTGTCCCGTTGGCGAGCAGGAGTGGGTCTGGAGCGGGGCGGGGGGGGGGGCATGTGCGGGGGTAGGGGGGGGTTGGGGAGGGGTGGGGCTGATTCCGGAAGTTCGCGTTATTCAGCACCAGAGCAGATGCTTGGGCGTAAGGTCGGGCTTTAACCCAGACGAGTCGTCGTCTTGTCTCACGTGTACAGCATAGTCTTAAGTATGTATGATCTTATGGCTTTGTCCCGGGACACACTGCAGGGACACAACAAAAAACTCAAGTCTAGAGAGAAAGTAAAAGTTGCAAACGCCTCATGAGCTCATTGTGTTTTTTTAAAAAAGGACAAATCTGATGGCCAAGACTAGTGCTGAACGGATGCCTGAGGAACAGGGACATCTTTGCTCCCTTCGGGTTCATCTGATTCAGCTGAGTGTAGGTCGCCATCTCGCAATCTCTCCCTGGGGTATGCCTGGGTGGTAAGTCCCGAAGATGGAGAGAACGAATCCATGCTCTTCCCGTCCCTCCCTCCAAGGATGGACTCTCAGTAACTCCAGCCTAAGGCATGGAGCAAGCTGGCCATCCCGCAGCTGTGTCTCTTCCCCGCACAGCAGGTCAGAAGGCAGACTTAGGTCTTGGGATCACTCCTCTTGGGGCTGGTTTCCTTTGCCTTTGTAAAGTCCTGGCCCACGGGAGTTGGCTTGCCAGAGACGGGCCATTCAATGTGACTATGACATTACAGTTGCCCCATGTTTTTAGCTGGTGAACATTTGATTTCAGGGTCCCCAGGAGGAAGATGTGGCAGCTAATGGAGAAGGGCTGAAATGGGGAAGCTGGACGGGGTGGGGGGACGGGAACCCACATCCTGCACAGGTACCCACTAACCTTGGGTGTCTGTGAAAGAAAGCCTGGCTTCTTTACCTGTTAGGGAGTGAGTGACACTTGTAAGGGAGCGGAAAGGAAGTACGCCCCCCCTCCTGCCCATCTTCATGTAACCTGCCTCCTTCCATGACCTAAACTGTTCTTCCCAGCCCTCAGTCTGAAGCTTCCTTCCCTGTCTAGGGCAAAAGAACCTTTCCTTGCTTTTTGTCATTCCCGCTTACCTCTGCAAGCTTGTGTCACACTTTGTACGTCTCTCATTCCAGCCTTAACGCACTCTTGGCCATTACTATTGAGTGGCCGGCCCAAACAAAGAGCCGCCCCATCTCCTCCCAAGCAGGAGAGGAGGGGCAGGGACAAACTGGTGGCCAGGACGCATCAAAAGTTGGGTTGCAGAATCTCCTCATTCCTTCTCAGTAATCTCGTAGCCTTAGGGTGGGGAGGTATTGTTACAGGTCAGGAGGGGGACAGAGGGTGAGACCTAGAATCCACTTGTGGGTTGTTACGGCCCATCCCTGGGATATCCCAGGCATTGGTCATTTCCCATAATTGGCAGCTAGGATGGCACTGAATCTGATGAGTTATATAAGCGGCACCTGTCAGTGTGGTGTGTGAGGCCGCAAACTTAGAATCTGCCTGATACATCAATTCCAAGCTATTTGCTCCAGAGCGGGAATCAGGTAAAAGTGGATTCATCTGCTCTGGGCCGTGGCAACAGCCCATAAAAGGCATTCCCAGGAGAGTTTCCCCTACAAAGGGAGGCCCTGAAACGGTTTGAGCGCGCAGATTCTCTTTCACCTACTTGCCTTTCTCTAGGCACCTCTTTCTCCTTTTCTCTTCCCTTGTTCTGACTGCCTTGCCTTCCCCAGCGGGCCTCCTCACCCTGTCACCACTCAGGAGATGGTGGGCATACATGCCCAGTGTGCCCTGGGTACATGACGGGAGAGAGACCAAACGGGCACAGTGGAAGAACGGGGCCTTTGCCCCTCTCAGCAGAGCAGTGCTGTGGGCCTTGACGGCGACAAGTTTTCTTCGCACGTGCCGTGTTCCCACCAGCTCTCTGCCCTGTGAGTGCTCGACACGGTTCCGGAGGAAATGCCCAGACAAGGGGGTTCCCAGCCAGCTTAGCCGCACGGTTTTGCTTCCCAACAAACACCACTTATCTCCAGGTGGGTAGGGAGGTAGTTCAACCCCAACACGAGGGGGAAAGGCATGCCACCTTCCTTCACTGGTTGCCCCACTTGTCACCCAGAAGGCTGTTTCCCAAGGTCTCTGAAAGGGAGAGTTTCTGTCACGAGATGCCGGGCTCTGTCCGCAAGTTGCTGTGTCGGGCCTCTGGCTTTACTGGGACAGCCGGGCAATGCCTCTTCTACTCAAGAGTGCAGTTCTACATCTTGCCTCTACCTGCTCATTTCTACCTGTGCTTAGGGGACAGTAACTTGAGACAACTCAGCAGGCATACTTAGCGTCTTCATCCCATTTGAAACCTAGGGCCGGGGAGGTGGGTAATTACAGGACTACCTGGAACATCCGGATGCTGAGGTCCGGCTGAGGTTTCCACCTCGCTCGGCGAAACTATTCAGAGCCTTCCTCTACCCAGGAAGATGATGGGAGGCTGTGAGCACAACATGCTGATTTCGTGGCTGGGACATTTCTACGGGAATGCAGGATGAGCTGACGAAGTGCCCAAGTCACAAGGGAACCAGGTAGTTCTTAAGACCAAGGGTTTCAGCAGGGTATTAGGGTGAGAGCAGTAGAAGGGGATAATGTAAAATGCCACCACCATAGATTCATATTGCACATGGTACACACCCTGGATGGCGTATTGGGAGCATACATAGAACAGATACGTGCAGGTAGCACCCCCTATTGGTATACTATGTGGTTTGGTACATCAAACCGTTACTTGAGGTCTATGAAACTGTTAACTGGTCAGAAATGGGAAAAGCCATTCCATAATAGCATCCTTGAAGGAGAAGCTTCAGGACACATCTACCACCTGCTAAACTTGGAGCCAAAGCAAAGCGGCTCCTTTATATACATATACACACACATATACATATATATATATGTATGTATATATATGATGTTCTGTTTTGTTGCATTTCCCACAGATTAAGGTAGTTTCTGGAAAACAAGTCAAACCAATGATGAAAGAGTACAACCAGGAGACATTACGCCTTAGGTGGCGTTCTCCTTGACAAAACTGTCCTTGGAATAAGAAGTTGAGGTTCACGCTAGGTGACCTTTGATATACGTAGCCTAAAGCAAGGCTTGGTCTAGACGCCGCGTTCCTGGAACTGGAAAGAATTGATGTGTTGCAACATCAGGTCTCGTGGCTAAACTGAGAAGGTTGGCCTTTGTCTGTAGCTTGACTATTTCAGAAGCACTGTGCCACCTCTACTGGAAACAACTTTATTCTGGTAGAGCTCGGGTGGTAGGAGGCAACGTGCAGGGCCCTTAGGAGCTGGAAGTAGATTGAGGGAGCAGACGCTTCCACAGGTGGTATGCTTGGTGGGGGCCAGTGCAAGGACCAAAGCAGAAGGCACGCCACTCAGTGCAAGTCTCCCAGGGGTGCTCTTCATCTTTCCTTAGCAAGGTTAAAGTAGTGGTTCTAGATGATGCTAAGAAGGTTTGTATAGGTTGTCTGGCGGGAAACCTCCATGCAGAGTCCAAGTCTTAGGCTGAGTGGAGACTGACGGAGAGCTGGTCTCAAGGCCTTCCCTTAGCAGAGCTCAGGGTCTCCTGGCCGAGCTGCAGCTCCCACGCCACTCAGGCATCCCCCGTGCCCCCGCCCTCCCCCCAGCCTGGGTGGCGTGGCTCTTGTTTTCTCCCAGCAGCCTTTACTTCTCATCTTCATCCCCCTCACTCATGCTGCTGATGGAGGCTGAGGCGGCTTTGGGTGAGGAGGGGGGTGAGGTTTTGTTCGGGAGCCACGAGAAGGTGGGCGACGGGGAGCGTGAAGGGGACCGGCTCCTGGTGGGGCTGCTCACAGGGCTCTGCTTCGGGGACAAGGCCTGCAGCATCCGGCTACTCCTCTCCTGGAACATCTGCTTCTAGAGAGAGAAGGGAGAGAAGGCGTCTGTTAAAGGAGCCTTCTGAGGCGGGAGGGAAACAAACAAGGCAGGAAGGACAGCTGCTGCTCTAAGTACCTGCATGCACAAACGCAGGCTCGCATGACAGCCCGTGTTCCCCAGACTATCTCTGGGGAGGGGCTGAGTGAGATTCTGGGGCAGGAAGATGCTGCCACATCAGATTATCCTCCCGGCTGGTTCTTGGGGCTCATCCCTTCTTACCACCTTTTCCTCCATCTCCAAATCGAACTGCTATCTGATGTGCCAGGCAAATGGCAATGTCCTCGGTACTTCGAAGTGCAGCAGGAAATAAAACAAAAATCCCTATCCTCATGGATATGAGGGAGGAATCACACGATAAACAAAATATGAGGTGTGTCAGATGGAACTATGGTCTGAGAGAAAACTACAACGAGAGAGGTTAGCAGATTGGGGTGTGGGCCGGGGAGACAGGTGGGCTGCAAAGGTCAGTAGGGCGCTCAGGGAAGGCCTCACTGAGAAGATGCTGTCTGAGCAGAGACCTGAAAGAGGTGAGGAGGGGACTACATGAATGGCAATCGGGGGGAAGCACGTTCCAGACAGAACTCCGAGAAGGGAGCATGCAGTGCACGTCCCAGGACAAGCAAGGAGACCCTGTGGGCTGGAGTGGAGTTACCTGGGTGAGGAGGGGCATGGGGGGAAGAAAAGGATAAAGTTGGTGGTCGTATCGAAGCTGGGGCTTCAGTGACATGCGGGAAGATGGGGTGGAGATGGGTGGTGAGCCCGTGGGGCTGGGTGAGGACTGGCTTTCCAAACAGAAGGTGCTAAGTAGACAGGGCTAAGCATAACTGCTTGGCCTGACTGGGCCCCAAGTGCCTATAGGGTGACAGTAGTTGAGGCTGGAGCACCAGGAGGAGGATGGATTTCTCCTGAGGAGCTCCTGGAAGATTTTAATCAAGAGAAGGGTATGGTAAGATTGGTGATGTAGAAATACCTTTGGGTATGAGCATAAAAGCAAAAAAAGAAACCATTAAAAAAAAAGATTGATGTTTGGCTGTATAGAAAATTTAAAACTTCTGTACCTAAAAAAAAAACAACAAACCACTATGAAATAATGTACAAGGCAAATGAAAAAAAGGGGGAGGGCTTCCCTAGTGGCGCAGTGGTTGAGAGTGTGCCTGCCGATGCCGGGTACACGGGTTCGTGCCCCGGTCCGGGAAGATCCCACATGCCGCGGAGCAGGCTGGGCCCATGAGCCATGGCCGCTGAGCCTGTGCGTCCGGAGCCTGTGCTCCACAACGGGAGAGGCCACAACAGTGAGAGGCCCACGTACTGCCAAAAAGAAAGGGGGGGGGGAATTTTTGCAACATTTAAATACAAATAAAGCATTTTAGTATATAAACAGAGCTTAGAAACCAAAAAGAATATAACGACCATTTGGCACATACAGGTAACTCACAAAAGACTTATAAATGAACTCTAAAAAATGTTTGGCATCACTAATAAACTAACGCAAAGTGATGGGAGATACCTCTTTTAATATATCAGATTGCTAAAGATATTTTTCATCTTCCCAACCTTTTAAAAGTTTTTCCAGTTTTGAGATAGAATTGACATACAATTCAATAGTATGAACAACTGAACTTCTCTTTCTGGTTCTTAAACTATATACGTTTAAGGTGTACAGCATAATGATTTCACTTAAATCGTGAAATAATTACTACAATAAGGTTAGTTAACATCCATCATCTCATATGGATACAAATATTTTTTCCTTGTGATGAACACTCTTAGGATGTACTCTCAAAACCTGTATATATACCATACAGCAATGTTAACTACGGTGATCATGTTGTACATTACATGCCTAGTACTTACTTATAACTGGAAATTTGTACCTTTTGATCCCCTTCATGCAATTTCCCCTCCCCATACTCCCTACCTCTGGTAAACACAATCTGTCAGTGAAATCATACAGTATTTGTCTTTCTCTGACTTATTTCACTTGGCAAAATGCCCTCAAGGTCCATCCGTGTTATCACAAATGGTGGGATTTCCTCCTTTTATATGGATGAGTAATAATCCATTGTGTGTGTGTGTGTGTGTGTGTGTGTATAAACCACAACTTTGTCCATTCATCCATTGACAGACACTTAGGTTGTTTCCATGTCTTCAGTATTACCAATAATGCTGCCATGAACACAGGGGTGCAGTTATCTCTTCAACACAGTGTTTTCATTTCCTTCAGATATAACAGTTGACCCTTGAACAATGGGGGGGTTATGGATGCTGACCCTCTGCTGTCGAAAGATCGGTGTAAAACATTGGAGTTGGCCCTCGGCGTTCACAGTTCTATGTTTGTGGATTCAACCAACTGTAGATCATGTAGTAACTTAGTATTTAATACTGAAAACAATCCAAGTATAAGTGGACCCATGCAGTTCAAACCTGTTCAAGGGTCAACTGTATTCCCACAAGTGGAAATTCTGGATCATATTTTGAATTTTTTGAGGAACCTTCATAATGTTTCCATATTGGTTGTACCAGTTGACAATCCCACCAGCAGTGCACAAGCATTCCCTTTTCTCTACATACTTGCCAGCATTTGTTCTCTTGTCTTTTTATTGCTCACACTCTAACAGGTGTGAGATAATATCTCATTGTGGTTTCGATCTGCATTTCCCTGTTGATTTAGTGATGTTGAACATCTTTTCATGTACTTGTTAACCATTGGTATATCTTCTTTGGAAAAATGTCTTTTCAGGTCCTTTGCCCATTTTTAAATTGGATTACTTGGTTTTTTGCTACTCAACTCTATGAGATCTTTATATATTTTGGATGTTAATTCCTTATCAGATACATGGTTTGTAAATATTTTTTCCCTTTCCGTAGGCTATCTTTTAATTTTGTAGGTGGTTTCTTTTGCCATGCAAAATTTTTCAGTTTGATGTAGTCTCATTTATTTTGTTGCTTGTGCCTTAGGTGTCATATCCAAAAAATCATTGCCAAGACCCATGTCAAGGAGTTTTGCTCTGATGTTTTCTACTGGGAATTTTATGGATTGTGATCTCACATTGAAATCCTTAATCTAGTTCAAGTCAATTTTCGTGGGTGGTGTAAGATAGGGGTCTACTTTCATTCTTTTACATGTAAATGTCCAATTTTCTAGCACCATTTATTGAAGATACTGTCTTTTCTCTAGTGAGTATTTTTGGCTCCCTTGCATGGGTTTACTCCTGGGATCTCAATTCTGTTTTGTTGGTCTATGTGTCTGTTATTATGCCACTGTCATACTGTTTTGATTACTACAGCTTTATAGTATAGTTTGAAAGCAAGAAGTGTGATGCCTCCCACTTTGTTCTTCTTTCTCAAGATTGTTTTGGCTGTCCACACAGGGTCTTTTGTGCTTCCATATAAATTTTAGGACTTTTTTTCTATTTCTGAAAAAAAATGCCATTAGAATCTTGATGGGAATTGCATTGAATCTATAGATGGCTTTGGATAGTATGGACATTTTAACAATTCTCTCAATCCATGAGCATGGGATATCTTTCCAGTTATTGGTGTCTTCTTGGATTTCTTTCTTCAGTGTCTTGTAGCTTTCAGTGCAGAGATCTTTCACCTCCTTGGTTAAATTAAGTATACTATTCCTTTTTTTTTTGTGGTACGCGGGCCTATCACTGTTGTGGCCTCTCCCGCTGTGGAGCACAGGCTCCGGACACGCAGGCTCAGCGGCCATGGCTCACGGGCCCAGCCGCTCTGTGGCATGTGGGATCTTCCCAGACCGGGGCACGAACCCACGTCCCCTGCATCGGCAGGCGGACTCTCAACCACTGCACCACCAGGGAAGCCCCAGTATTCTATTCTTTTTGATGCTACTGTAAATGGGATAATTTAAGTCCCTTTTCCAGATAATTCATTATCAGTGTACAGAAATGCTACTGATTTTTGTATGTTAATTTTGTATCCTGCAACTTTACTGAATTGATTAGATCTCGCAGTTTACTGATGGAGTCTCTAGAATTTTCTATGTATAAAATCATGTCATATGCAAATAGAGACTATTTTACTTCTTCCTTTCCAATCCTAATGCCTTTTATATCTTTTTCTTGCCTGACTGCTCTGGCTAGGACTTTGAGTACTATGTTAAATAGGAGTGGTGAGAGTGGGCAGCCTTGCCTTGTTCCTGATTTTAGAGGACAAGTTTTTAACCTTTCACAATTGAGTATGATGTTAGCTGTCATATATGGCCTTTATTATGTTGTGGTATATTCCTTCTATACCTAGTTTGTAGTTTTTAACAACTGTCATAAATAGTTGTTAAATTTTGTCAAATGCTTTTTGAGCATCTATAGGGATGATCATATGATTTTTTCCCTTTCATTCTATTAATTGATGCATCACATTGATGGATTTGTGTCTGAACTATCCTTGCATCTCAGGGATAAATCCCACTTGGTCATGGCAAAAGATCTTTTTAATGTGCTGCTGAATTCAGTTTGCTAGTATTTTACTGAGAATTTTTGCATCTATATTCATAAGGGATATTGGCCTATGGTTTTCTTTTCTGAGAGTGTCCTTTTCTGGCTTTGGTATGAGGGTAATGCTGATCTTGTAAAACGAGTTTGGGAGTTTCCCACCTCCTCAGTATTTTGGGAAGAGTTTGAGAAGGATTGGCATTAATTCTTCTTCAAATGCTTGCTAAAATTCACCAGTGAAGCCATCTGGTCCTGGGCTTTTCTTCATTGGGAGATTTTTGGTTAATGATTCAATCTCCTTAATACTAATCGGTCTGTCCAGATTTTCTCTTTCTTCCTGATTCAGTCTTGTTAGGTTGTATGTTTCTAAAAATGTGTCCATTTATTCTAGTTTGTCCAGTTTGTTGGTGTATAAATTGTTCATAGTAGCCTCTTATAATCCTTTGTATTTCTGTGGTATCAGTGGTAATGTCTCCCTTTTCATTTATAATTTTGTTGATTTGAGTCCTCTCTCTTTGTTTCTTGGTGAGTCTAGCTAAAGGTCTGACAACCTTGTTTATCTTTTCCAAGGACTAACTCTTAGTTTTGTTAAAGTGTTGTTAACCTTTTCTATTGTCTTCCTATTCTCTATCTCATTTGTTTCTGCTCTAATCTTTATTTCCTTCCTTCTGCTAACTTTGGGCTCAGTTTGTTCTGCTCTTTCTGGTTCCTTAAGGTATAGAGTTACGTTATTTGAGACTTTTCTTATTTCTTAATGTAGGCATTTATTGCTATGAACTTCCCTCTTTGAATTGCTTTTGGTGCATGCCATAAGTTTTGGTATGTAGTATTTCCATTTTTCATTTGTCTCAAGATAAATTATTTCCCCTTTCATTTCTTCTTTGATGGGTCAGGAGAATATTTTTTCATTTCCATGTATTTGTGAATTTTCTAGTTTTCTTCCTGTTACTGATTTCTAGTTTCATACCATTGTGGTCAGAGAAGATACTTGGTATGATTTCAATATTCTTAAATTTGCTTAGACTTGTTTTGTGGCCTAACATATGGTCTATTCTAAAAAATGTTCCATATGCACTTAGGAGTGTATATTTGGCTTTTATTGGATAGAATATCCTGTATATGTCCCTTAGGTTCAGTTGATCTATAGCGTTGTTCATATCCACTGTTTCCTTATTGATTCCCTGTGTGGATGATCTATCCATTGTTGAGAGTGGGATATTAAAGTCCCCAACTATTATTGTATTGATGTTTCTCAGTTTAGGTCTGCTTTATATATTTGGGTGCTCCAACGTTGGATGCATAAATATCTACAATTATTATATCTTCTTGATGGATTGACCGCTTTATCATTATATGTTGACATTCTTTGTCTCTTTGTACTGTTTTTACTATAAAGTCTATTTTGTCTCATGTAAGTACACCTACCCCTGACTTCTTAAAATATACCATTTGCTTGGATTATCTTTTTCCACCCCTTTTTTTTCTGTTTTTTTAAATTTTATTTTTTAATTTTTAAATCTAATTTAATTTTTTTATACAGCAGGTTGTTATTAGTTATCTATTTTATACATATTAGTGTATACATGTCAATCCCAATCTCCCAGTTCATCCCACCACCACCACCCCCCCTGCCACTTTCCCCCCTTGGTGTCCCTACATTTGTTCTCTACATCTGTGTCTCTATTTCTGCCCTGCAAACCGGTTCATCTGTACCATTTTTCTAGGTTCCACATATATGCGTTAATATATGATATTTGTTTTTCTCTTTCTGACTACTTCACTCTGTATGACAGTCTCCAGATCCATCCACGTCTCTACAAATGACCCAATTTCTTTCCTTTTTATAGCTGAGTAATATTCCACGGTATATATGTACCACATCTTCTTGATCCATTACGTCTGTCGATGGGCATTTAGATTGCTTCCATGACATGGCTATTGTAAATAGCGCTGCAATGAACATTGGGGTGCATGTGTCTTTTTGAATTATCGTTTTCTCTGGGTATATGCCCAGTAGTGCGATTGCTGGGTCATATGTAATTCTATTTTCAGTTTTTTAAGGAACGTCCATACTGTTGTCCATATTGGCTAGATCAATTTACATTCCCATCAACAGTGCAAGAGGGTTCCCTTTCTCCACACCCTCTCCAGCATTTGTTGCTTGTAGATTTTCTGATGATGCCCATTCTAACTGGTGTGAGGTGATACCTCATTGTAGTTTTGATTTGCGTTTCTCTAATAATTAGTGACGTTGAGCAGCTTTTCATGTGCTTCTTGGCCATCTGTGTGTCTTCTTTGGAGAAATGTCTATTTAGGTCTTCTGCCCATTTTTGGATTGGGTTGTTTGTTTTTTTTAATATTGAGCTTCACTCCTTTATTTTCAGTCTGTGTGTGTCTTTAAGGTTAAAGTGTACCTCTTGTGGGCAACATATTGTCGGATCTTGGTTTTTTTTTTTTAACCATTTAGCCATTCTGTATCTTTTGATTGCAGAATCTAGTCCATTTATGTTAAAAGTAATTATTGATAGGGAAGGACTTATTATTGCCATTCTGTTAATTGTTTTCTAGCTGTTTTGTAGTTCCTCTGTTCCTTGTTTCATATTTTGCTGTGTTTTTTGTGTGTGTTTTGATGTCTTTTGGTAACAGTATGCTTTGACAACTTTATCATGTTCTTTTGTGTAAATACTAAGGTTTTTGCCTTATCATTACCATGAGGCTTACATAGACTATGTTAAAATAATAACACACTATTTTAAACTGATAATGACTTAAGTTCAATAGACTTCCTAAACTTTACTTTTGCTTGTCCTCTCCCTCACATTTTAGGTTATTGTTGCTGGACAGTTGATATATTATTAAATATTGTGTAACCAATATCAAATTATTGTAGTCATGGTTATTTTTACTATGTTTTCTAACTTTTTAAAGTATTATTTACTTATTTATTTATTTATTTATTTATGGCTTCATTGGATCTTCATTGCTGTGTGCAGGCTTTCTCTAGTTGTGGCGACTGGGGTCTACTCTTTGTTGTGGTGTGCAGGCTTCTCATTGCAGTGGCTTCTCATTGCAGAGCACGGGCTCTAGGCATGCGGGCTTCAGTAGCTGTGGCACACGGCCTCAGTAGTTGTGGCTCTAGTCTCTAGAGTACAGGCTCTATAGTTTGGTGCACAGGCATGTGGGATCTTCCCAGACCAGGGATCAAACCCGTGTCCCCTGCATTGGCAGGCAGATTCTCAACCACTGCACCAGCAGGGAAGTCCTGTTTTCTAACCTTTAATGTACAGTTATGTGAATTATGTACCACTGTTACATTATAGAATCTAACTTTGACTATATAATTACCATTACCAGTGAGTTTTATGCTACCTTCTTATGTTTTATGATGTTATTTAGTGTCCTTTTACTCAAAGAACTCCCTTTAGCCTTTCTTGTAAGGCAGATCTAGTGGTGATAAACTCCCTCAGGTTTTGTTTCTTCAGGAATACCTTTATCTCTCCTTCATTTCTGAAGGATAGCTTTGCCAGGCATAGAATTCTTGCTTGATGGTTTTTTTTCAAAAATTTGAATATACCATTCCATTCTCTCCCGACATCAGACGTTTCTGTTGAGAAATCTACCAGAAGTCTTATGAGGGTTCCAGTGTTTGTAATTTCTCTTTTCTCTTGCTGCTTTCAAAATTCTTTGTCTTTGACTTTTGACAATTTAATTATAATCTCAGTGTAGCCCTACTCAGGTTTAACCTATTTGGTGTCCTTTGTGCCTTATGGATCTGGATGTCCCTTTCTCTCCCAAGTTGTGGGAAGTTTTCAGCCATTATTGATTTAAATAATACACTTTGTCTCTTTATCTTCTCCTTCTGGAATTCCCATAATGTACATACTGTTTCTTTTGATTGTGTCCTGTAATTCCCATAGGTTTTATTCACTCTTCTTCATTGTTTTTTTCTTTTTCCTCCTGACTGGATAGTTTCTTGACTTCTAGGTTTCTTGTGCCTAGTAGAGTCTGCTTTTGAAGCTCATTGTTGAGTTCTTCAGTCATTGTATTTTTCAGCTCTAGGGTTTCTGTTTGGGGTTGTTTTTTTTTTTTGATGGTTCCTATTTCTTTGAGTTTCTCATTTTGTTCATGTATGGTTTTGCTAATTGTGTTGTCTGTGTGTGCTTGTAGTTCACTAAACTTCTTTGGGAGGATTATTCTGAATTCTTTGCCTGAAAGTTCAGAGATGTCCATTTATTTAGGGTCAGTAGTTGGAGCTTTATTAGTTTCCTTTGCTGTCATATTAACCATATTTTTGATCCTTGATTTCTTACATTGGTATATGCACATTTGAGTAAGTGGTCTTCTCTTCCAGACTTTACATGTGTACTTTGGCAGAGACAGCTCAGTTTGGGTTTCTGGATGTGTTTGCTGGTAACATCCTTGGGCAGGAATGGTATGCTATCAGGGTTTATTTTGGGGTGAGGCCACTGCCCAAGTTCTGAGGTGACGGGGCAGGGAGGGCTTGCTGCTGCCTGAGAACAGTTGGATAGGACTGCTGATTTGGTTCCCTGCACAAGTGAGGCTGGAGCTTGGGCTCCACAGCTTCCTGGGTTTTCTGGTCAGGATAACTAGATGGTCATGACTGGGTACTATACTCACCGGTAGGTGAGGCCATGAATTACCTTCTCTTCCCTGGTAGGGCAGCAGAATAGGCTCCAGGGCCTGTACGGCTTGTTGTTTGGGGACCTGAGTCAGGCAAGAGTGTGTACTGAATTCCCTGGCCAGACAGGGCCACCAGTTTTGCTCTCTGTTCAAGTGCCACTGTACACAGGGTTGTTGGATGAGCTAGGCAGCTTCCCGTGTGCTCTAGTTAGATTCTGTGGTCGGGTGGGCTGCAAGGTGTATTCAGCAACGAGTGGGGCTGGGAATTAGGTTCCCTTCCTGGGCACGGTGGGAGAACTAATTCCAAGGCCAGAAAGGCTCTTTGTGGGTGGTCTTGATTCAAGCTGACCTGCACCCTAAGTTCCGTAGCTGAACACAGCCACTGGCTTTGCTCTGCCGTCTGTCAGCTCTGCCTGCCAGACTCTGTGCTCAAGTATTGCTGGGCTATGCAGCTTCCCAGGTGTTCTCGCAAGGCTTTCTGGTTGGGTGGGGCTGGGACCTTCATTCAGCAGTCAGTGGGGGTTAAAACTCAGCTCCGCTGCATGCGTGGGGACAGACCGGGCTCCAGGGCCAAAAATCTTTGTTTGAGGACCCAAATCAGACAGACTTGGACTCCACTGAGTTCCCAGGTCAGATGGTGCCAATGACTCGACTCTGCAGATGGACAAAGTGGCTGGCTGGGGCTACTACTTGGGCACTGCACATAGGAACTTGGTCCGCCAAGATCAGAGTGCTGGTTGTGGCATGATGAGATCCTCAGTGGTCAAGTCCTTCAGATTCCTCTGCAGTCACCATGGGGTAAGACCAGAGGTGGTCTCGCAAGAAAGAACCCACAGTGCCGGGAGAGCTGGATGTCCATCTGGGCCTCTTTCGCCACTGGAGGAACCAGAGGCTCGGGGGAGATTTCTCCACGGTGCCATGCTGGCCTGGGGGAGGGGCAGTACGGTGAGCACGTAGCGGCTCCTCTTACCCTTCTAATGCCACCTGTCTTGGTCTCTGTAGTGCAGGGCGTGCTCCAGCCTCACCCAAGTGTTCTAGGATTCTCTCAGTGGTGTCTTCTCTGTGAATAGTTCTTCTTGTGAGGGAGAACAAAGTCAGGAATGACCTATGTTGCCATCTTGATGTCACTCCGCCAAGATTATTCTTTTTAATTGGTAATGGCCAGTGTTGGTGAGGGCTCAGGAAAAAGACTACACTCCTGTTACTGCTGGTGGAAGGGTAAAATAGTAGTGCCGTTCGGAGGGGTAATTGGGCAAATAGGCACAAAAACTTTTTTTCCTGAGGAGATGGTCAGAGATGTAAATTTGTGTACATGGACATTCATTGCAGTGTCAACAGACAAAACGTCAAACTCCCTAAACAGGTTAGAGAGATCTTGCACAACTCTGAGATTATACACTAAGCAGCTGATGAAAATCAAGTCCTTAAAGAATATTCAGTAATGTGAGAAAATGTTCATGAGCTATTGCAAAGTAAAAATGATTTTAGAATAGGAAAATATATACATGTAGCAAGGAAATATATACATGTAGATGGAAGAAAGATGGGGGCAATACCCGCCAAATATTAGCAGTGACTACTCTGGGTGATGAGGCTAGAGGTGATTTTTAGTTTCTTTTATTATTTTCTTTACTTTCTAATAGTTCTACAATGAACACACTATTTTTACCATCAAAAAAAAGATACGCTAGGAAGAAAGAAAGATAACTGAGGCAAGGAGATTAGGCCAAAGGGCATTGCAATAATGTCACAGGTAAGAAAATATTAAGGCCTCAGGCACAACATCAATTCCCCTGCAGTCATTTTCCCTTTTTAAGTTGTAGCCCATTACTTTTTAGGAGCTCAAATCTCCTCTAGCAGATACAAGAGAGATGACTTGCTGATCACTGAGATCCTTTCCAGATTTAAAACCCCATAATTCTATGAATACACCGATTATTCATCTTCCATTAAAGGCATTGATAATTCTGCCAGAAGACATCCAAACCCCTCAAAATCAAACAGAAACAAATGCTGTAGTACAACAGCATTAATTTAGATTAAGCCCATTTATGAGACAAAATCAAATGCCGAAAGGATAGGGTGGCCTATTATTAATGGCAACGTGAAAAAAAAAATCCTTGAACTTCTAACAGGCATTTCTATATTTAAATTTTTTAAATTTATTTTTGGCTGCGTTGGTCTTCGTTGCTGTGTGCGGGCTTTCTCTAGTTGCGGCGAGCAGGGGCTGCTCTTCGTTGCGGTGCGCGGGCTTCTCATGTTGTGGAGCATGGGCTCTAGGCGTGTGGGCTTCAGTAGTTGTGGCACATGGGCTCAGTAGTTGTGGCTCGCGGGCTCTAGAAAGCAGGCTCAGTAGTTGTGGCGCATGGGCTTAGTTGCTCCTCGGCATGTGGGATCTTCCCGGACCAGGGCTCGAACTCGTGTCCCTGGCATAGGCAGGCGGATTCTCAACCACTGTACCACCAGGGAAGCCCCTAGCAGGCATTTTGAAATACGTGTTTTTATTACTGTAATCTTGAAGTATATTTTTAGTGGCAGCCACTAGCCCTCCTGCTGTTAATGGATTGTCAGCATTTCCATTAGAAGCCCACTTTCTAAGGAATCTCCAACTTGTCTCCTAGTTGGAGACTAGACAAGACTCAAGCTCATAACTGAATATTCTGCCTAAGGGGATGAAATTATTTGAACCCTTAATGATAAACAGTGGTGTCACCCTTTATAAAATGCAGTATCCAGGCAAAACAACTATGGGTCTTGATTTGCAAGCTCTCTGATCTGTTTCTGGTACATTTTGAAGGGTGGTTCCCCTGTGAAGGAGCTGAATTGAATCAGGTCAGGAGACAGTTTGTAATGAGCTTCCTGGAAAGAAAAGCACTTTAGAAATATAACAAATAATGAAGACCGTGGCATGGCATTTTCAAAGAGAAAAGACTGAATTTAAATTCAGTCTTTTGCTGTATTAAGAGGTTTCCATTTATAAAGTTTTCTCCCAAGAAAAGAACCCCATTTATAGTCCTGTCCACATGAAAATAAATTTCTATTTCCCCTCCTACAATGTTTTCCCTTTTAAAAAAAAGTTCTTAATATCTAGTAAGGCAGTAAATGTCTTGACACATGCATTTAAAGGTTTCAGTGTTTCAAATATACTCTGGCACCACCAAAAAGGAAATAAAAAATATCCTAGTTACAGATGGTTTGGACCTCCTGATATTCAAGATGGAACTCATGGAGAGTTTCAGTTCTGTGCAAATCAATAAGCAACAACTCACCCTGAAACAGTGCCCAACACGTGCCCTGGGTACCCAGCACTGTTATAAAGGGCTTTAAAGTATGAGAAAATTTAATCCTCCCAACAACCCTAGGAAGTGGCTGAGAGGTAAATGAACTTGCTCAAGGCTACCCAGCTAGGAAGTGAGCCCCTGCTCATGACCAGCTCTCCATAACTTTCATAGTAGGAAGCTTTTCATGTTTACTCATGTTTTATTGAACATTTGTTGGAAGACAAAGTTTTCAAACTGTCCAAAAGACAAGTGGGAAATCTAGTTCAGATCCACGAACTGCATTTTATATTTCTTTTCTCAAAATTAAGTCTTAAAACTTAGCAATGCCATGAAAATGGCTATTATAAGGAACAAACAGAAAACAACAAGTGCTGGAGAAATTAGAACTTTCGTGCGTTGCCAAGGGAATGTAAACTGGTGCAGCCACTATGGAAAACAGTATGGCAGTTCCTCAAAAAAATTAAAAAGAGCATTATCATATGGTTTAACAATTCTACTTCTGGGTATATACCCAAAAAGACTTGAAAGCAGAGACTTAAATAGATACTTGTATAGTAATGTTCATAGCCAAAAAGTGGAAACACTCTAAATGTCTATTGATGGATGAATGGATAAACAAAATGAGGTATGCATAAATAACTGTATATGTGTATATGTATGTATATGTACACGTGTATGCATATACATATGATGGGGTTTTTTTTTTGCTAGCATGGCTAAAGTATTTCTAAGATGGTGTTGAAAAGAAACATTTTGTCTCTTATAAAATATTATGGAGGGTTTTCCTGGCATGGAGAATCTGAAAGCTCACAAAAGATTCATTGCTTCAACAAACATTTACCAACAGCACACTATGTATGGTTTGAGGATTAATCTAAACCCTGAGGATAGAGCAGTAAACAATAGAGGAAAAAAGTCTATGTTCATGTATATATTTTTTGAGGTATAATTGACATATAATGTTATATTAGTTTCAGGTGTACAACATATATATATAACATATAATATGTACATATATATGTGTGTGTATATATATATGTAAATGATCACAATAAGTCTTGTTAATCTGTTACCATACATGGTTGCAAATTTCTGTGATGAGAACTTTTAAGATCTACTTTCAAATAGGCAAGAGTATTATTAACTATTACCATGCTGCACATTACATCTCCAGGACTTCTTTTTTAAGAATATAGAAAAAAATCAGTTGTATTTCTATATATTAGCAATAAACAATCTAAAAATTTTCTTAAATCCAGTTAAAATAACAAAAAGAAAAAATAAGAGTAAATTTAATCAATGAATATAAGACTTGTATACTGCAAATCATTGTTGAAAGAAACTAAAGACCTAAGTAAATGGAGAGACATCCTGTGTTCATGGATTGGAAGATTTAATATTAAGATGACAACACTTAGAAATAAACCCATATATCAAAAGTAAATTGATTTTCAACAAGGATGTCAAGAGTATCCTTATCAACAAATGGTGATAGACAATGGATATCCATATCCAAAAGAATAAATTTGAACCTTAGTTCATACCACATATAAAAATTAACTCAAAATGGATCTTAGGGCTTCCCTGGTGGCGCAGTGGTTGAGAGTCCGCCTGCTGATGCAGGGGACACGGGTTCGTGCCCCGGTCCAGGAGGATCCCACGTGCCGCGGAGCGGCTGGGCCCGTGAGCCATGGCCGCTGAGCCTGCGCATCCGGAGCCTGTGCTCTGCAACGGGAGAGGCCACAATGGTGAGAGGCCTGCGTACCGCAAAAAAAAAAAAAAAAAAGGGATCTTAGAGGAAACACTGGTGTAAATCTGTAAGATGTTAGATTAGGCAATAGTTTCTTTTTTTTCTTAACATTTTTATTGGAGTATAATAAAATTGCTTTATCTCACACTGGTCAGAATGGCCATCATCAAAAAATCTAGAAACAATAAATGCTGGAGAGCGTATGGAGAAAAGGGAACACGCTTGCACTGCTGGTGGGAATGTAAATTGATACAGCTACTATGGAGAACAGTATGGAGGTTCCTTAAAAAACTACAAATAGAACTACCATACGACCCAGCAATCCCACTACTGGGCATATACCCTGAGAAAACCATAATTCAAAAAGAGTCATGTACCAAAATGTTCATTGCAGCTCTATTTACGATAGCCAGGACATGGAAGCAACCTAAGTGTCCATCAACAGATGAATGGGTAAAGAAGATGTGGCACATACATACAATGGAATATTACTCATCTATAAAAAGAAACAAAATTGAGTTATTTGTAGTGAGGTGGATGGACCTAGAGTCTGTCATACAGAGTGAAGTAAGTCAAAAAGAGAAAAATACCGTATGCTAACACATATATATGAAATTTAAGAAAGAAAAAAAAAGGTCATGAAGAACCTAGGGGTAAGACGGGAATAAAGACACAGACCTACTAGAGAATGGACTTGAGGATGTGGGGAGGGGGAAGGGTAGGCAGTGACGAAGTGAGAGAGTGGCATGGACATATATACACTATCAAACGTAGAATAGGTAGCTAGTGGGAAGCAGCCTCATAGTACAGGGAGATCAGCTCGGTGCTCTGTTACCACCTGGAGGGGTGGGATGGGGACGGTGGGAGGGAGGGAGGGAGGGAGATGCAAAAGGGAAGAGAAATGGGAACAGGTGTATATGTATAACTGATTCACTTTGTTATAAAGCAGAAACTAACACACCATTGTAAAGCAATTATACTCCAATAAAGATGTTTAAAAAAATAAAAAATAAAAATGCTTTACATTGTTGTGTTAGTTTCTGCTGTACAACAAAGTGAACCAGCTATTCGTATACATATATCCCCATATCCCCTCCCTCTTGCGTCTTCTTCCCACCCTCCCTAACCCACCCCTCTAGGTGGTCACAAAGAACCAAGCTGATCTCCCTGTGCTATGAGGCTGCTTCCCACTAGCTATCTACTTTACATTTGGTAGTGTATATATGTCAGTGCCACTCTCTAACTTCTTCTTAGCTTACCCTTTCCCCTCCCAGTGTCCTCAAGTCCATTCTCTATGTCTGTGTCTTTATTCTTGTCCTGCCCCTAGGTTCTTCAGAACCTTTTTTTTTTTAATTCCATATATATATGTGTTAGCATACGGTATTTGTTTTTCTCTTTCTGACTTACTTCACTCTGTATGACAGTCTCTAGGTCCATCCACCTCACTACAAATAACTCAATTACGTTTCTTTTTATGGCTGAGTAATATTCCATTGTATATATGTGCCACATCTTCTTTATCCATTCATCCGATGATGGACACTTAGGTTGTTTCCATCTCCGGGCTATTGTAAATAGAGCTGCAATGAACATTTTGGTACATGACTCTTTCTGAATTATGGTTTTCTCAGGGTATATGCCCAGTAATGGGAGTGCTGGGTCATATGGTAGTTCTATTTTTAGTTTGTTTTTTTTTTTTTTTGCGGTACACGGGCCTCTCACTGTTGTGGCCTCTCCCGTTGCGGAGCACAGGCTCTGGACACGCAGGCTCAGCGGCCATGGCTCACGGGTCTAGCCGCTCCGTGGCACGTGGGATCTTCCCAGACTGGGAGAGGAACATGTGTCCCCTGCATTGGCAGGTAGACTCTCAACCACTGCGCCACCAGGGAAGCTCTATTTTTAGTTTTTTAAGGAACCTCCATACTGTTCTCCACAGTGGCTGTATCAGTTTACATTCCCACCAACAGTGCAAGAGGGTTCCCTTTTCTCCACACCCTCTCCAGCATTTATTGTTTGTAAATTTTTTGATGATGGCCATTCTGACTGGTGTGAGGTAGTTTTGAGTTGCATTTCTCTAATGATAAGTGATGTTGAGCATCCTTTCATGTGTTTGTTGGCAATCTGTATATCTTCTTTGGAGAAATGTCTATTTAGGTCTTCTGCCCATTTTTGGATTGGGTTGTTTGTGTTTTTGATATTGAGCTGCATGAACTGTTTATATATTTTGGAGATTAATCCTTTGTCCATTTCTTCATTTGCAAATATTTTCTCTCATTTGAGGGTTGTCTTTTTGTCTTGTTTATGATTTCATTTGCTGTGTAAAAGCTTTTAAGTTTCATTAGGTCCCATTTGTTTGTTTTTATTTCCATTTCCCTAGGAGGTGGGTCAAAAAGGATCTTACTGTGATGTATGTCATAGAGTGTTCTGCCTGTGTTTTCCTGTAAGAGTTTGATAGTGTCTGGCCTTACATTTAGGTCTTTAATCCATTTTGAGTTTATTTTTGTGTATGGTGTTAGGGAGTGTTCTAATTTCATTCTTTTACATGTCGCTGTCCAGTTTTCCCAGCACCACTTATTGAAGAGGCTGTCTTGGCTCCACTGTATATTCTTGCCTCCTTTATCAAAGATAAAGTGACCATACGTGTGTAGGTTTATCTCTGGGCTTTCTATCATGTTCCATTGATCTATATTTCTGTTTATGTGCCAGTACCATACTGTCTTGATTACTGTAGCTTTGTAGTATAGTCTGAAGTCAGGGAGCCTGATTCCTCCAGCTACATTTTTCTTTCTCAGGATTGCTTTGGTTATTTGTGTATCCATATAAATTGTGAAATTTTTTGTTCCAATTCTGTGAAAAATGCCACTGGTAGTTTGACGGGGATTGCACTGAATCTGTAGATTGCTTTGGGTAGTATAGTCATTTTCACAATGTTGATACTTCCAATCCAAGAATATGGTATATCTCTCTATTTATATCATCTTTAATTTCTTCCATCAGTGTCTTATAGTTTTCTGCATACAGGTCTTTTGTCTCCGTAGGTAGGTTTATTCTTAGGTATTTTATTCTTTTTGCTGCAGTGGTAAATGGGAGTGTTTCCTTAATTTCTCTTTCAGATTTTTCATCATTAGTGTATAGGAATGCAAGAGATGTCTGTGCATTAATTTTGTATCCTGCAGCTTTACCAAATTCATTGGTTAGCTCTAGTAGTTTTCTGGTAGCATTTTTAGGATTCTCCATCTAGAGTATCATGTCATGTGCGAACAGTGACAGTTTTACTTCTTTTCCAATTTGGATTCCTTTTCTTTCTTTCTCGTCTCTGATTGCTGGGGCTAAAACTTCCAAAACTATGTTGAATAATAGTGGTGAGAGTGGGCAACCTTGTCTTGTTCCCAATCTTAGTGGAAATGCTTTCAGTTTTTCACCATTGAGCATGATGTTGGCTATGGGTTTGTCATATATGGCCTTTATTATGTTGAGGTAAGTTCCCTCTATGCCTACTTTCTGGAGAGTTTTTATCATAAATGGGTGTTGAATTTTTTTTTTTAGATGTTGGGGGTAGGAGTTTATTAATTTATTTTTCCTGTGCTGGGTCTTCGTTTCTGTGCGAGGGCTTTCTCTAGTTGTGGCAAGCAGGGGCCACTCTTCATCGCAGTGCACGGGCCTCTCACTATCACGGCCTCTCTTGTTGCGGAGCACAGGCTCCAGACACGCAGGCTCAGTAGTTGTGGCTCACGGGCCTAATTGCTCCACAGCATGTGGGATCCTCCCAGACCAGGGCTCGAACCCGTGTCCCCTGCATTAGCAGGCAGATTCTCAACCACTGCGCCACCAGGGAAGCCCTGTTGAATGTTCTTGAAAGCTTTTTCTGTGTCTATTGAGATTATAATATGGTTTTTATCCTTCAGTTTGTTAATATGGTGTATCACATTGATTGATTTGACCATATTGAAGAACCCTTGCATTCCTGGGATAAACCCCACCTGATCATGGTGTATGATCCTTTTAATGTGCTGCTGGATTCTGTTTGCTAGGTTTTTTTTTTTTTTTGCGGTACGTGGGCCTCTCACTGTTGTGGCCTCTCCCATTGCAGAGCACAGGCTCCAGACGCGCAGGCACAGCAGCCATGGCTCACGGGCCTAGCCGCTCCGTGGCATGTGGGATCTTCCCGGACCGGGGCACGAACCCGTGTCCCCTGCATTGGCAGGCGGACTGTCAACACCTGCGCCACCAGGGAAGCCCTGTTTGCTAGAATTTTGTTGAGGACTTTCGCATCTATGTTCATCAGTGATATGGGCCTGTAGTTTTCTTTCTTTTGTGACATAATTGTCTGGTATCAGGGTGATGGTGGCCTCATAGAATGAGTTTGGGAGTGTTCCTCCCTCTGCTGTATTTTGGAAGAGTTTGAGAAGGATAGGTGTTAGCTCTTCTCTAAGTGTTTGCTAGAATTCGCCTGTAAATCCATCTGGTCCTGGACTTTTGTTTGTTGGAAGATTTTTAATCACAGTTTCAATTTCAGTGCTTGTGATTGGTCTGTTTATATTTTCTGTGTCTTCCTGGTTTAGTCTCGGAAGGGTGTGCTTTTCTAAGAATTTGTCCAAATCTTCCAGGTTGTCCATTTTATTGGCATATAGTTGCTTGTAGTAATTTCTCATGATCATTTGTATTTCTGCAGTGTCAGTTGTTACTTCTCCTTTTTCATTTCTAATTCTATTGAGTCTTCTCCCTCTTTTTCTTGTTGAGTCTGGCTAATGGTTTATCAATTTTGTTTATCTTCTCAAAGAACCAGCTTTTAGTTTTATTGATCTTTGCTATCGTCTCCTTCATTTCTTTTTCATTTATTTCTGATCTGATCTTTATGATTTATTTCCTCCTGCTAACTTTGGGGGTTTCTTGTTTTTCTTTCTCTAATTGCTTTAGGTGTGAGGTTAGGTTGTTTATTGGAGATTTTTCTTGTTTCTTGAGGTAGGATTTTATTGCTATAAACTTCCTTCTTAGAACTGCTTTTGCTGCATCCCATAGGTTTTGGGTCCTCGTGTTTTCATTGTCATTTGTTTCTAGGTAGTTTTTGACTTGCTCTTTGATTTATTCAGTGATCTCTTGGTTATTCAGTAGCATATTGTTTAGCCTCCAGGTGTTTGTATTATTTCAGTTTTTTTCCCCCTGTAATTGATATCTAGTCTCATTGCATTGTGGTCAGAAAAGATACTTGATACAATTTCAATTTTCTTAAATTTCCCAAAGCTTGATTTGTGTCCCAAGATATGATCCATCCTGGAGGATGTTCCATGAGCACTTGAGAAGAATGTGTATTCTGTTGTCTTTGGATGGAATGTCCTATAAATATCAGTTAAGTCCATCTTGTTTAATGTATCATTTAAAGCTTGTGTTTCCTTATTTATTTTCATTTTGGATGATCTGTCCATTGGTGAAAGTGGAGTGTGAAAGTCCCCTACTATTATTGCGTTACTGTTGATTTCCCCTTTTATGGCTGTTAGCATTTGCCTTATGTATTGAGGTGCTCCTCTGTTGGGTGCATAAATATTTACAATTGTTGTATCTTCTTCTTGGATTGATTCCTTGCTCATTATGTAGTGTCCTTCTTTGTCTCTTATAATAGTCTTTATTTTAAAGTCTATTTTGTCTGATACGAGAATTGCTACTCCAGCTTTCTTTTGATTTCCATTTGCATGGAATATCTTTGTCCATCCCCTCACTTTCAGTCTGTATGTGTCCCTAGGTCTGAAGTGGGTCTCTTGTAGACAGCATATATACAGGTCATGTTTTTGTATCCATTCAGCCAGTCTGTATCTTTGGTTGGAGCATTTAATCCATTTACATTCGAGGTAATTATCGATATGTATGTTCCTGTTACCATTTTCTTAATTGTTTTGGGTTTGTTATTGTAGGTCTTTTCCTTCCCTTGTGTCTCCTGCCTAGAGAAGTTCCTTTAGCATTTGTTGCAAAGGTGGTTTGGTGGTACTGAATTCTTAGCTTTTGCTTGTCTGTAAAGGTTTTAATTTCTCTGTCAAATCTGAGTGAGATCCTTGCTGGGCAGAGTAATCTTGGTCGTAGGTTTTTCCCTTTCATCCCTTTAAATATGTCCTGCCACTCCTTTTTGGCTTGCAGAGTTTCTGCTGAAAGATCAGCTGTTAACCTTATGGGGATTCCCTTGTGTGTTATTTGTTGTTTTTCCCTTGCTTTTAATATTTGTTCTTTGTATTTAATTTTTGACAGTTTGATTAATATGTGTCTTGGCGTGTTTCTCCTTGGATATTTCCTGTATGGGACTCTCTGTGCTTCCTGGACTTGATTGACTCTTTCCTTTCCCATATTAGGGAAGTTTTCGACTATAATCCTTCAAATATTTTCTCAGTCCCTTTTCCTCCTCTTCTTCTGGGACCCCTATAATTCGAATGTTGGTGTGTTTAATGTTGTCCCAGAGGTCTCTGAGACTGCCCTCCATTCTTTTTTCTTTATTCTGCTCTGTGGTAGTTATTTCCACTATTTTATCTTCCAGGTCCGTTATCTGTTCTTCTGCCTCAGTTTTTCTGCTATGGATTCCTTCTAGAGAATTTTTAATTTCATTTATTGTGCTGTTCATCTCTGTTTATTTGCTCTTAGTTCTTCTAGGTCCTTGTTAATCTTTTCTTGTATTTTCTCCATTCTATTTCCAAGATTTTGGATCATCTTTACTATCATTACTCTGAATTCTTATTCAGGTAGACTGTGTATTTCCTTTTCATTTGTTAGGTCTGGTGGGTTTTTACCTTGCTCCTTCATCTGCTGTGTGTTTCTCTGTGTTCTCATTTTGCTTAACTTACTGTGTTTGGAGTCTCCTTTTTGCAGGTTGCAGGTTCATAGTTTCTGTTGTTTTTGGTGTCTGCCCCCAGTGGGTAAGGTTGGTTCAGTGGATTGTGTAGGCTTCCTGGTGGAGGGGATTGGTGCCTGTGTTCTGGTGGATGAAGCTGGATCTTGTCCTTCTGGTGTGCAGGACCGCGTCTGGTGGTGTGTTTTGGGGTGTCTGTGAACTTACTATGATTTTAGGCAGCCTCTCTGCTAATGGGTGGAGTTGTGTTCCTGTCTTGCTAGTAGTTTTGCATGGGGTGTCCAGCACTGGAACTTGCTGGTCGTTGAGTGGAGCTGGGTCTTAGCGTTGAGATGGAGATCTCTGGGACAACTCTCACTGATTGATATTACGTGGAGCCAGGAGGTCTCTGGTGGTCCAGTGTCCTGAACTCGGCTCTCCCACTTTCGAGGCTCAGGCCTGACACCCGGCCGGAGCACCAAGACCCTGTCAGCTACATGGCTCAGTAGAAAAGGGAGGAAAAAAAGAAAGAAAGTATAGTAAAATAAAATAAAAGTTATTAAAATTTAAAAATATTAAAATTAAAAAGTCATAAAAAAAAGAAAAGAGCAACCAAACCAATAAACAAATCCATCAATGATAACAAGTGCTAAAAACTAAACTAAGCTCAACATATAAATCAGAAACCCGTCAGTGACATACAGCAAGTCCCAAGCCTACAGTTGCTCTCAAAGTCCACTGCCTCAATTTTGGGATGATTCCTTGTCTCTTCAGGTGTTCCACAGATGCAGGGTACATCAAGTTGATTGTGGAGATTTAATCCGCTGCTCCTGAGGCTGCTGGGAGAGATTTCCCTTTCTCTTCTTTGTTTGCACAGCTCCTGGGGTTCAGCTTTGGATTTGGCCCCGCCTCTGCATGTCGGTCGCCCTCTGGCATCTGGTCTTTGCCCAGACAGGAGGGAGTTAAAGTAGCGGCTGATTAGGGGGCTCTGGCTCACTCAGGCTAGGGGGAGGGAGGGGTACGGAATGCAGGGTGAGCCTGTGGCGGCAGAGGCCGGCGTGACGTTGCAACAGCCTGAGGCGTGCTGTGTGTTCCCCAGGACTTATTTTATAACTGAAATTTTGTACTTTTGACCCTCTTCACCCATTTTGTACACCCCCTACCCTCTGCCTTTGGCAACCACCAATCTGTTCTCTGTATCTTCTATCTCATTTTGCTGGATCATAGGTTTTTTTGTTGAGTTGTATAAGTTTTATATATATATATATATTTTGTAGATATTAACCCCTTATCAGATATGATTTGCAAATATTTTCTCCCATTTGGTAGGTTGCTTTTTCATTTTGTTTCCTTTGCTCTACAGAAGCTTTGTACTTTGGTGTAGTCCCATTTGTTTATTCTTGCTTTTGATGCCTTTGCTTTTGGTGTCAAATCCAACAAATCATTGCGAAGACCAATGTCAAGGAGCCTACCACCTATGTTTTCTTGTAGGAGTTTTATGGGTTCACGTCTTACACTAAATTCTTTAATCCATTTTGAGTTAGCTTTTTGTGTATAGTGTAAGAGTGGTCCAGTTTCGTTCTCTTTGCATGTTGGTGTCCAGTTTTCCTAGCAGCATTATTGCAGAGACTGTCTTTTCCCCATTGTATATTCTTGCCTCCTTTGTCATAAATTGACCATATATGCATAGGTTTATTTCTGGGCTCCCTATTCTGTTCCATTACTATATGTGTCTGGTTTTTTTGTTTTTTGGGGTTTTTTTTTTGCGGTACGCGGGCCTCTCACTGTTGTGGCCTCTCCCGTTGCGGAGCACAGGCTCCAGACGTGCAGGCTCAGCGGCCATGGCTCACGGGCCCAGCCGCTCCGCGGCATGTGGGATCTTCCTGGACCAGAGCACAAACCCGTGTCCCCCGCATCGGCAGGCAGACTCTCAACCACTGCACCACCAGGGAAGCCCTATGTGTTTGTTTTTATGCCAATCCCACACTGTTTTGATTACTATCACTTTGTAATACAGTGTGACATTAGGGCACACGATGTCTCCAGCTTTGGTCTTTTTTCTCAAGATTGCTTTAGCTATTTGGGATCTTAGGTAGTTCCATATGAATTTTAAGATTGTTCGTTGTATTTCTGTAAAAAACGCCATTGGAATTTTGATAGGGATTGCACTGACTCTGCAGATTGCTTTGGGTTGTATGGACATTTTAACCATGTTCTTCCAATCCATGAGCACAGAATGTCTTTCCATTTATTTGTGTCTTCAATTTCTTTCATCAACATCTTACAGTTTTCAGTGTACAGATCTTTCACCTGCTTGGTAAATTTATTCCTATGTATTTTATTCTTTTTGATGCAATTGTAAATGGGATTGTTGTCTTAATTTCTTTCTGACAGTTCTGAATTTATTATTTCTCACAGTTTTTTTGTGGAGTCTTTAGGGTTTCTTATATATAATATGTCATCAGCAAATAGTGACAGTTTGTCCTTTCCCATTTGGATGCCCTTTTGTTTCTTTTTTTGCCTAATTGCTATGGCTAGGACGTCCAATGCTATGTTAAATAGAAGTGGTGAGGGGGCATACTTGACTTGTTCCTGATATTAGAGGAAAAGATTTCAGCTTTTCATCGTTGAGTATAATGTTAACCGTGGCTTGTCATATATGGCTTTTATTATGTCGTTGAGGTACATTCCCCTCTATACCCTTTGTTGAGAGTTTTTAATCGTACATGGATGTTGAATTTTGTCAAATGCTTTTTCTGTATCTGTTGAGTAAGCACATGGTTTTTATTCTTCATTTGGTTAAACTGGTATAACACATTGAATTGTGGATGTTGAACCATCCTTGCAGCTCTAGAATAAATCCCACATATCATGGTGTATGATCCCTTTAATGTATTGTTGAATGTGGTTTGCTAATATTTTGTTGAGGATTTTTGCATCTGTATTCATCAGAGATATTGCCCTGGTAGTGTTCCTTCCTTTTTTTTTTTTCTTTCTGGGAGACTTTGAACATGATCAGTATTCTTTAAATGTTTGAGAGAATTCACCAGTAATGCCATCTGCTTGTGGACTTTTGTTGGGTGGGTTTTTGTTTTTTTTGTTTTCTTTAGCTTATAACAGAAATTTATTTCTCACAGTTGTGGAGGTTGAAAAGCCCAAGATCAAGTTGCCAGTAGGATCGAGTGAGGAGCCTCTTCCTGTTCATAGCCTTCTTGCGTCCCTACATGGTGGCAGGAGGCAAGGGAGCTCTCTGGGGTCTATTTTATATGGGTATTAATTTCATTTATGAGGGTTCTGCCCTCATGACCTACTCACCTCCCAAAGGCCCCATCTGCTAATACCATCTCATTGGGCGTTAAGATCTCAACGTATGAAATTGGGGGGGAGGGGCACAAATGCTCAGACCATAGGAAGTAGTATGTGAAACTTTATATATTTTTATATATATATATTTTAATTGAAGTATAGTTCATTTACAATGTTGTGTTAGTTTCAGGTGTACAGCACAGTGATTCAGATCTATATACATACGTATACATTCTTTTTCAGATTCTTTTCCCTTATAGGTGATTATAAAATATTGTGTTGTGTAGTTTCCTGTGCTATACAGTAGGTCCTTGTTGGTTATCTATTTTATATATAGTAGTGTGTATATATTAATCCCAAGGAGGTTTTTGGTTGACTAATTCAATCTCCTTACTAGTAATCTGTCTGTTTGGATTTTCCATTTCTTCACAATTCAGTCTCAGTAGGCTGTATGTTTCTAGGAATTTATCCATTTCGTCTAGGTTGTCAAATTTGTTGGTGTATAATTGTTAATAGTAGTCTCTTATCCTTTGTATTTCTGTGGTGTCAGTTGTAATGTCTCCTTTGTGAGTTGTAATTTTGTTGTTGTGAGTCCTCTTTCTTTTCTTGATGAGTCTAGCTTAAGGTTTGTCAATTTTGTTTTCAAAGAACCAGCTCTTAGTTTTGTTGATCTTAACTACTGTCTTTTTAGTCTGTATTTCATTTATTTCTGTTCTGGTCTTTATTTCCTTCCTTTGGGCTTCCTGTATTATTCTTTTCCTAGTTCTTCGCATGTAAAGTTACATTGTTTGAGGATTTTTTTGTTGTTTCTTGATGTTGGCATTTATTGATACACACTTCCCTCTTAGAACTGCTTTTGCTGCATCCCATAAATTTGGGTGTGTTGTATTTCCATTTTTATTTGTCTCAAGGTATTTTTTGACTTCTCTTTTGATATCTTCTTTGACTCATTGGTTGTTCAGTAGCATGCTGTTTAATTTCCACATATTTGTGAATTTTCCAGTTTTCTTCTCGTAATCGATTTCTGGCTTCATACCATTGTAGTTAGAAAAGTGCTTGAGGGCTTCCCTGGTGGCGCAGTGGTTGGGAGTCCGCCTGCCGATGCAGGGGACACGGGTTCATGCCCTGGTCCGGGAGGATCCCGCATGCTGCAGAGCGGCTGGGCACGTGGGCCATGGCCGCTGGACCTGTGCGTCTGGAGCCTGTGCTCCGCGGCAGGAGAGGCCACAGCAGTGAGAGGCCCACGTACTGCAAAAAAAAAAAAAAAAAAAAAAAAAAAAAAAAAAAAAAAAAAAAAAGAAAAGAAAAGTGCTTGATATGATTTCAGTCTTTTTCAGTGTGTTAAGACTTCTTTTGTGGCCTAACATATGATCTCTCCTGGATAATATTTCATGTGCACTTGAGAAGAATGTATTGATATATTCCATTGCTTTTGGATGGCCTGTGCTGTATGTATCAACTCCATCTGATATGTCATTTACAGCTGAATTTCTGTACTGACTGGATGCTCTATCCATTGATGAAAGTAGTGTTTTAAATCCCCCTACTATTACTGTATTGTTGTCTTTCCTTTTTTAGGTCTGTTAATACATTTTGGTGCTCCTGTCTTTGTTGTAAAGTCTATTTTGTCTTAGTTACCCCAGCTTTCTTTCGGTTTCCATTTGCATGGAATATTTTTTTCCAACCCTTCCCTTAAGTCTGTGTCCTTACATCTGAAGTGAGTGTCTTGTAGGCACCATGTAGATGTGTCAGACACTCTTTTAACTGGAAAATTTAAATCATTTTCATTTAAAGTAATTATTGATAGGTATGTAAATATTGCCATTTTGTTAATTGTTTTCTGGCTGTTTTCTAGTTCCTCTGTTCCTTTCTGCTCTCTTCCTTTGTGATTTGATGACGTTCTTTAGTGTGTGCTTAGATTCCTTTATCTTTTGGTATCTACTATAGGTTTTTACTTTGTAGTTACCATGAGGCTTACACATAAAAAATGTATATAACAGTCTGTTTCAAGTTGATAAAAACTTAAGTTCGAGCACATTCTAAAGCTCTACCTTTTTACTCTCCCTCCTAACCTCTGCCAGATGTCTGACACCTTCGATGTCACCTTTTACATCTTTTAATCTCTTGTATCCCTTAATTATTGTAGTTATAGTTATTTTTACTCACTTATAAAGCTAGTGTGAAGGTCTTAACCTTCACACTAGCTTTATAAGTGATTAATCCATCACCTTTATAACATTAGATTATTCTTAATTTTGCTACATATTTATATTTACCAGTGAGCTTTATACTTTCATATGTTTTCCTATTAATAAGGAGCACCCTTTCTTTTCAGCTTAAAGACGTCCCTCTAACATTTCTCCTAAGGCTGGTTTCGTGGTGATGAGCTCCTTTAGCCTTTTCTTGTCTCCTTCAATTCTGAGTGACAGCCTGCACCCAGTAGGGTATTCTTGGTTGTGGGTTTTTTCTTTCAGCACTTTGACTATATCATGCCACTTCCTTCTGGCCTGTAAAGTTTCTGCTGAAAATGTGCTGATAGTTTTATGGGGGTTCCCTTATACATGACAAGTTGTTCTTCTCTTGCTGCTTTTAAGATTCTCTCCTTTATAATGTGTCTTTCAGTTCATCTTATTTGGAACTCCCTTTGCTTCCTGGATCTGGGTCTCTGTTTTCTTCCCAAGGTTAGGGAAGTTTTCAGCCATTATGTCTTCAAGTAAGTTTTCTGCCCCTTTCTCTCTTGCTTCTCCTTCTGGGACCGCTATAATATGAATTTTGGTTGGCTTGATATTGTCCCATAAGCTCCTTAAGCAATTTTTACTTTTTTTCATTCTTTTTTCTTTTTGCTGCTCTGATTGGGGTGAGTTTCACAGCCCTGTCTTCACGTTCACTGAGCTTCATCTAGTCTGCTATTGAATCCCTCTAGTGTATTCTTCAGTTCAGTTATTGTCTCTTACTGGTAGCTGTTGGTGACCTGGTGTGAGGCAGAAGGAGAGCAGAGATGGCATCTACTGGCCTCTGTTTTTGGAGTACACTTCAGTAGGTCCCTAGATGTGTGCCAAACCATTAAAATCTGTCCCTCAGGCCATAGCTCCAGGACAAGCAAATAGGCCACTTTCACAGAAAGACTGGGCTCCTGGGTCTGTTGCCTCTTGCTGTGTCCTGTGCATGGTACCTGGACGAGAAGTCTTCTCCATTGGTTACAGTCCTGTGGGATTCCTGAGCATAAGCCCCACTGGCCACCAGGTCCAGGTGATCGAGTGGTATCTTGCGGGTGGCGGCCAGAAAAATCAGGCTGCCAAAGGAGGGTACAGGCTCCTTTCTGGAAGTTATGAGCAAAGCAAGCTGAAATGAGGCAGAGGGAGAACACAAAGATGGTACCCACCAGCCTCCGTCCCTGGAGAGTAACCAGCAGGCCCCTAAAAAGTATGTTAAATTATATACCTGCCCCTCAGGCCGATGCTTGTTTGTTTTTTAATTTATTTTTGGCTGCGTTGGGTCTTTGCTGAGCAGGAGCTTTTAGTTGCAGTGAGCGAGGGCTACTCTTTGTTGCGGTGCGCGGGCTTCTCATCGCGGTGGCTTCTCTCGTTGCAGAGCACTGGCCCTAGGCATGCGGGCTTCAGTAGTTGTGGATCGCGGGCTCAGTGGCTGTGGCGTGCAGGCTCAGTAGTTGCAGCACACGGGCTTATTTGTTCCACTGCACGTGGGATCTTCCTGGACCAGGGCTTGGACCCTTGTCCCCTGCCTGGGCAGGCAGATTCTTAACCACTGCACCACCAAGGAAGCCCCGATGCTTTAACATAAGTAAATAAGCCTCTTTTACATAAAAATAAAGTCTTTCACAATGGGAGATTATTCAGCTTTGAAAAGGAATGAAATCCTGATATATGTTATAATATCAGTTGAACCTTGAAGACCTTATAGTAAGTGAAAGAAGCCGTACAACAAAGAACAAATACTGTATGATTCTACTTATGAGGTACCTAGAATAGTCAAATTGATAGAGATAGATAGAAAGTAAAAGGGGTGGTGCCCGAGGACTGGTTGGGGGGAGTGGGGAAATGTGAATTTACTATTTAATGGGTACATAGTTTTAATATGGGATGATAAAAACAAAGTTCTGGAAATGGATGGTGGTGGTGGTGGTTGGAAATCAGTGTAAATGTATTTCATACCACTGAACCGTACACTTAAAAACGGTTAAAATGGTGAATTGTGTTCTTAGTGCTGTTTGAAAAAATTAGCATTGGACCTTATATCATGTAAATCTGGTTTTTCTAAGAAAAAAGAACACACCATCAAGGTGTTTTTTTTTTTTCTTTAAGTAATCTCATATCAGATGGCAAATTACAGATCCACCAGGCTGACTGGGTGAGGCTGAGGGGGTTCGTGGTCCAGGAAGAACCGAAAACTTGCACCTGACTTAAGGTCCTTCTCTCCTGTTACTCCAGGGAAGGGGTCTATGTTCACATGGTAAAACAGAATAGAGCCATTCTCCCTTCAAACAGGAGATGATTCTATTTTCAGAGTCAATGGAGGAATGGCAGATCATTCAAAATGATAGGTAATATTTTAAAGGACAGCATATGTGGCTGGGGTACTGATGTTTAAAGAGAACGCTATCTTCGTTTGAAATGCTTGAATTCCCAGAGCAAACATGAAGTTTCACTAGGAAGTCGGCATCCCCTGGTCCTGGTCCTGACTTCTTGCCTCTCAATATCTTGGACATGAACAGGGTTGCCTCCTACATAGCAACAAAGCTTCAAAATGTAGCTCCTTTACAACCCTTCCCTTGAGACCGTCTGTGTGTCAGAGACACATCCTCCAAAGAGAGGTAATGCCAAGTCTCCGCTGGGAAGGCTTCCCTTTGCATCTCTGGTTGGGTTACAGGCTCTCTTCTGAGTATGGGTCAAAACTAGTAACAAGAATCAAGCAAACAGTTAACTACATAGAGTGGTAGATGATAAGGTTGAAAATTAACATATTGGTCTCTGACATTCCACCCATCAGACTGAGTAAAAGGGGACTGAGAAGCTATTACAGCAGCTGGAAAGTAGATGGCTTGCTTCCAATTCTCAAAAGCAATGGCCCCACCCGCTGGTATTCACATCCTTGTGTAGTGTCCTTCCCAAATACACAAGGATTAGTCTGTGTAACCAATAGAAGATGGTAAAAGTGATGCTTTGTCACTTCTGAGGTTAGATCATAAAAGACTATAGCTTTTTTTCCTTAGACTCTCACTCCCTCTGGAGAAAGCCAGCTGCTATGTCGTGAAGACACTTGGGGCAGCCTTGTGGAAAGACCCACATAGTGAAGAACTGAGGTATCCAGTCGACAGTGACATCAGAGTGTGGAAGAGGATCCTCCAGCCTCCAGTGACTGCAGCTCCAGCTGACATCCTGACGGCCAACTTCATAACAAGACCCCAAGTCATAACCATCCGGCTAAGTTGCTTCCTGACCTTCAGAAACTATGTGAGATAATGTTTGTTTTTAAGTCACTAAGTTTTGGGGTAATGTGTTACACTCTAATAATGAGTACAGCCATGAACACCATGATTTCTTCTTGCTTAGGAAGGAAGTCCTGAATCTAGATGACCTCACCTCATGTGCCCTTTTGGCAACTGGCTTTGTCACAAAAGCCTTAAAAAGCCTTAAAGGGAGGGTTTTGATAGACCCTAGTTTCTCCACAGTGCCACACGCTAGCCAAAGGAGAGTGAAGCAAAGTGACTGCATCCCATGGACATTTCCATCATGAAGGATCCAGTGCTGGCCTGGATAAAGAGGCTTGGCCCCAGGGTCCATCCTGGTACCTCCAAACTCCTATGAGACCATTGGAAAGGTTCATAATTTTTCTAGACCTTTGTTTCTTTATAACACTGCTATAATACTACCCTCTTATGTGATTAAAATGGGTAGAGTAGACATAAAAGGACTATGTAAAAAGGAGTTGAACCTACCATACAACTTCTAGACAGTAACATCACCACCACCCTCCTCTTAGAGATGGACTGTAAGGTTTTGGGTTTTATATCCTCGTTCTTGATTCCAAACAGACACTATACCACAAGGTGCAAACACAAATATTCCCTGAGGCCAGGTGGGCAGCATAAAGGTGTAAGGTTAGAGAAGGTGGCAGCAAGGAAGAGTGGGGAATGTTATAGACACAGTCAACTGGAGAGTTTGTGCCCTCCCTATGAGAAAGGTTTCAACATTGTTAAGGGCCAAGCAAACCAAGTCTGCCTACTGAAATCGAGCCCCCAAATGCTAAGTTGTAAGCAAGCCCTGTCCAGCACCATAAACAACAGAAGGCTAAGGGTATGTGTTGATCTAGCAGTAGCAGTACGCATATCTGTAGAGAGCATCGATATATAGATCCATGTAGACATGGAGGATTTAGGCCTCACCATATCCTTCGCAGGTGCTGGAAAGTTCTGTGAATAGGTCTTCATCACGCATCTGTTCGTTCAATCTAGAAACATTTATGGAGTACCCACTGTAAGCTACATGCTGAACCTGTTGTACCAAATTTTTTACCTTAAATCCTTGTATTTTGTACCTTTCCAAGTCTGGGTTATTTGTATCAGTACTATATTGGCAGGTTAACACAGATTCTCTATTTTAAGAAATGAGTTCCAGTCCCAAATCCACAAATAAAGAATTATTATAATAATAGCATATTCATGGAAAGCAAATTACTTAACTTGGCATTTAACATCCTTGTAACTATTCCTGTACTTTTAATGTCAACAGAACAAAAGTAACATCTGAGGCTGGCTGATATGGTAAATTAATATGAATAACAGTTTTGACACTAATAGCAAGTTTTAAAAAGAAAAGCCTCCAGTATCTTAGCTGGGTTTCATTTCTTAAAAATCACCTCAGCTCACTGTCACCAAATTCCCCTAGTACAATTCCAGCTACTATTCCACCTTCACTGGGAGCCCGAAACAACTAGAGTCTGTCAAGTTGCTATGTAAATGATATCCTTTCCCACCTTTGCTCACGGCAGGTGGAGGAAACATCCTCCCGCTTGAGGTACAATACCAGCGCTTCTCAGCAGAGACACATTTCTGAATCCCTGCAAGCAAATGAATGCCTACATGGTTTCATTTTTTAAAAACCACTAGTTGTTTCCTCAGAGCCTGAAAATTAGTTGTGAAAAACGTTAACTATTTTAATGAGAAATTCCAGACTTGTTACAGAGACCACGGAATCCCAGAGAACAGGGTCTGCGCTTTACCTTCATGTCCTTCCCTAGTACCATGCACATACAAGGACATTAATCAGTGTCCCATGAATTAAAGTGAACTGAGCTGAAACCCAGGGAAAACGAAAAGGAACCCAACCCTTAGCTCCCCCACTCTTACAAGCTCCTTCTAGAAGTCATCAAGGGCTCAAGCAGCCCCTTGCAAACCCTCCACCCCTCTCAGACTCGGCCAACAAGACATGGTTGGCCTATGACAGCTGCCTCTGTAATCACTTAGAGACTGCTAGGCTTTAAGCAAGGCATCTCTTGTAACTTCTCAAACATTGTTCTTTTTTCTATTGGAGTGTTTTAGATAATCCTATAATGAACCAGCTCAAATGAGCAGAGACTCAGCAGTGACAAACCATCAATAAAATAAAGCCAAAGTGAATTTTGTTAGAGACTTCTCACGTCATAATAGGAAATCTAGGCTACTTAAAATCAGGAAAATCAAATGGAATCCTTCCTTTTTGTTGTAAAAGGAAAGTTAGTTAGCTTTAGAACTATCACTTTCCAGATATCCCATGCCCTTGGATTGGAAAAATTAATCTTGTTAAAACGGCCATACTACCCAAAGCAATCTACAGATTTAATGTGATCCCCATCGACTTACCCATGACATTTTTCACAGGACTAAAACAATCCTAAAATTTATGTGGAACCATAAAAGACCTAGAATGTCCAAAGCAATCCTGAAGAAAAAGAACCAAGCAGGAGGCATCACCCTCCCAGACTTCAGACAATACGACAAAGGCTACAGTAATCAAAACAGAGTGGTACTGGCACAAAAAAAGACCTATGGATCAATGGAACACAACAGAGAGTCCAGAAATAAACCCACACACGTACAGTCAATTGATCTTCGACAAAGGAGGCAAGAATATACAATGGAGAAAAGACAGTCTCTTCAGCCAGTGGTGTTGGGAAGTTGGACAGCACATGTAAATCAATGAAATTAGAACACACCCTCTCACCATACACAAAAATAAACTCAAAATGGCTTAAAGACTTAAACATAAGACATGACACCATAAAACTCCTAGAAGAGATCATAGGCAAAACATTCTCTGACATAAATTGTACCAGTGTTTTCTTAGGTCAGTCTGCCAAGGCAATAGAAATAAAAACGAAAACAAACGAGACCTAATTAAACTTGTGAGCTTTTACACAGCAAACGAAACCGTAAACAAAATGAAAAGACAACCTACAAAATGGGAGAAAATGTTTGCAAACAATGTGACCAACAAGGGCTTAATTTCCAAAATATACGAACAGCTCATACAACTCAATAACAAAAAACAAACAATCCAATCCATAAATGGGCAGAAGACCGAAGTAGACATTTCTCCAAAAAAGACATACAGATGACCAAGAGGCACATGAAAAGATGCTCAACATCGCTAATTATCAGAGAAATGCAAATCAAAGCTACAATGAGGTAGCACCTCACACCAGTCAGAATGGCCATCATTAAAAAGTCCATAAATAACAAATGCTGGAGAGGGTGTGGAGAAAAAGGAACCCTCCTACACTATTGGTGGGAATGTAAGTTGGTGCAGCCACTGTGGAAAACAGTATGGAGGTTCCTCAGAAAACTAACAATAGAGTTACCATATGACCCAGCAATCCCACTCCTGGGCATATACCCAGACAAAACTCCTCTAATTCAAAAAGATACATGCACCCCAATGTTCATAGCAGCACTATTCACAATAGCCAAGCCATGGAAATCAATGTCCATTGACAGATGAATGGATAAAGATGATGTGGTATATGTATACAGTGGAATACTACGCAGCCACAAAAAGAACAAAACAATGCCATTTGCAGCAACATGGATGCAACTAGAAATTATCATACTAAGTGAAGTAAATCAGAAAGACAAATACCATATGACATCACTTATATGTGGAATCTAAAATATGACACAGATGAACCTATCTGTGAAACAGAAACAGAATTACAGACACAGAGAACAGACTGGTGGTTACCAAGGCGGGGGGTGTTGGGGGAGGGATGCAGTGGGAGGTTGGGGTTAGCAGATGTAGGCTTTTATATATAGAATGGATAAACAACAAGGTTCTGTTGTATAGCACAGAGAACTCTATTCAGTATCCTATGACAAACCATAATGGAAAAGAATATTAAAAATAAATGTATATATATGTACAACTGAATCCCTTTGCTGTACAGCAGTAATTAACATGGCATTGTAAATCAACTATACTTCAATTTTAAGAAACTATCTTTTTCATAGAACCCTCATTAACTCTGCTGATAATACTGGTTATTTACTCTGGAAGTGCATGCACAATAGAAATACCACTGGAGTAGAAGGCGGTTTCCAGAATTTTCTTTTCCCTTTCCATAATTTTCACTCAGAATTCCATATAGAATTTAGGCAAGAGACCCTGTCTCCATTTTCTGTCTTAGTTTTAAGATTCAGATCATGGCCGCGGTCCCTCAACACCTTTATGCCTATCCCAGCACATACACACCATGGGGAAACAAAGGGGGCAAATCAGGGCATGATAATACAGAGACAGTCCTACCTCTTCTTTCTCTCTTCCAACCAATGAGAGAGGAGTTCCTGACAACCAAAGGCGATCAAGGCAGCTGCATTTCTTTTGCATCCTCCTCCTCTGGTTGATCCAAGAGGCATCAGTTCCATGATACCACTGACCCACTTACAAGTGGGTCAAGTTCCATGATGCCACTGACCCACTTCACCCTTACCATCCAACCGGGAGACTGGGATGAGCTACGGAACCAACCTCTGCGGTAACAGACATTCAATGACTACCAAGTGGCTTCAAACTCTGGATAAGAAATAGAAATAGAGACCAGAGCTGGCTTTGGGCACTACTGGATGCCATACTGAGAGGAAATGCAGAAACTAAGGAAGTGACGTAGACTTAAAGTCATTCGGACTCATGCCCAAAGTGGAGGCCACATATTGGACGGAGATAAGGGAACCCTTGAGTAGTTCCTTGGAAAGGAGGATAAACTGAAAACACCCATTACTGCAGGGCCAAGTGAAATAATTACATACCCATGCTCCATCAGGCCCAAACAGTTCTAGGAAGTTGCCAATGAATTCCCTCGATTTCTCTTCCCACTTTTGAATTAGATCATGACTCTTTTCTTCCACTCTGTTTACAAATTCCTTTGATTTTTCCTCCACGTTTTTGACCTTTTCCTTCATCTTGTCTACCTGGTTTTGGAAGCGGTACTTCTTCTCCTGGTCCAAAATTAAAGGAGAAAGAAATGGATTTATCCAAGAGGGCATGGGAGAGATCAGTCATTCACAGAATGGTCATATTTTATCTCAACTCATGTGTGTTCTTAACCTGAAGAGTCAGGATGCTATTTCCCAAGGGCTGGATTGACAGGAAGGCCCTCTCGGAAGAAAAGTCACTTCTCATTAGTCTACTTGAATGTGTACAGTGAAGTACAAGTGGTTTTAATGTTCTCTTTCTTGTAAATATTGGAGTTGAATTCACTTATATAAGAGAAGAACCAAAAGTATACATTTGCCCTTTATTACGGAGAGATACTGGGTGAATACAGCCCCTCAATTCTCCTGAGACTTAGACAAAAATATGAATTGTACATAGAATGGCCACTCAGAAGCTACCTGAGCTCCCTATTTTACTGGGACATTGTTAAAACCAATATTGGTTGAAATATTGGCTGGGCCTCAGAACCCACGTGTCATACTAAAATTGTCACTGTCACGATATTTGCCATTAAGCTAACGGAACTGCATCAGTTTCCTTGGTAACGAAGGAAGATTTTGTTCTGATAGCTTCTCTGGACTGGGATTTTGTTCATAGCCTTTATGCAGCATTGCTATACCTCTGTGCCTGGAAGGCACATACGTTGGGCAAGTCACGTGTCATCTCTAAACCTCAGTTTTCTCATCTGTAAAATAGGGATAATTATCGTCCCTACCCTATAGGGGTGCTGTAACAATTAGGTAAGATAATGCATGTAAAGTGCTTGGCACAAAGCCTGGCATTTAGTAGAAGCTTCAGTGTGTGTTGGCTCTTTGATCACTATTACGCCGCAGAGGCATTTAATCATGTTACCTGGTGAGAATGGAATCAAAACCATGAAAATAAGATGAAACAAAGGCTCTTTTCCTCCATGCAATCATAAAACATTTTCTCCTGGAGAGGTAATAAGGTTTATCCCTTTTCTTCACTATATGGAACTGAAGTCTATTTCATATTTCAGAATTTTTTGAGCCAGGTACAATATTACAAAACTGGGTCAGGATTCCCTGATCTAGGCTTTACAAACCTTACTGCAGCCTCAGGTTGGGGTGTGAGCTACCTGTGCTGCCAGCCAGCTCTACATAATACATGGTTACTATCTATACGCAGCTCTCAGGAGCAGCACGGAACACTAGAGTGAGCACTGGACCACGAGCCAAAAGGCTGGGAGGCCGCTGCTGCCTCCACCTCCACTTTGCTTGAAGGACTTTAGCCACATCCCTCTCTGAGCTCAGCTTTCCTCACTTCTGAATTCAGGGGCTTGGACTGGGCGACAGGTTCCTGCCGCCTCTGAGGTTCTGATTCATCTACATGCCCATCCAACACATTAGATTTTCTCTCTGAGCCGCAGCCAGGTTTGTTGTCACAGAAAAGCAACGGGCTCATCCACGCTGACTACACGGTTCCCTGAGCTAAGCGGCTTATCCACAGGCCGCTGAAAGAGCGTGAGCAATAACTTTTGGAAATGCCTCCACACGCTTGGATGGGCTACCGAATTCAATTGAAAAGAACAGACAGTTTAATTTATTGAAATAACCAGGGCTTTATGCTCTATAAGATACCAAATAACCACTTGGACGGAATTCTTTTCGGCCACTTGATCTGGTGCCACTTGAACCCGACATTTTCCATTTTGTTGCCCAGTTTGTACGAAGCCACAGAGCCTGGACTCCCAACACTCCCTGCCTCGCGAGGACAACTAATAATGACTGACTTCTGATTCCTGAACCCTTCCTCATTCGGAGGCACGGATGATCGATGTGTGTAAGCTGCTGGATAACTGTGGCTGCACATACATATAAGCATCTGGTTTTGTAGAAAAATCGCTCTTGGACAGTATCTGTTTCGGGGGGTGGAAATTCCGTATGTACGGAGAGTTATTTTACTCAACTCCACGAGCGCCTCGGAGTCCAGGCCAATACAGTCATCCAGACTCACGAGCATCACCTCCAGCAACTGGGCTGCCCTCTTTGCCTTTTAACAGCTTGTTTTAAACATTGTTTTAACAGTTGCTCTATTATTAAACTAACAGCAGCTCTGTGGGAACAAAACGGCAGAAATACAAAAGGAAGCCAGAGACTTTGAGCTTTATTTAAGCAGCTGTAATTTCTCTGGACAATAAAAAAAAAAAAGCGGCTGTTAACGTTTCTAATGAGCACCTGTAAGGCCTTAATAAAATGAAAGTTGTAAAATGTTAAAACAAGAAAGCATTTCCTCTGGGTTTAGCTTTTCACTGCCTCTGCCCTCCTTCCTTCCCTTTGAGCAGAAGACAACTCTTGCCTTTTGTGAGGGCAGATCTCCCGGAAATCCTTCACCCAAGTCTGAGAACGCTAAAGGGGGAGGTTGGGGTGAAGAGAGGGAGGCGAGGCAGCTCCTTTAGAAAATGTGAAGCTCACTCGCTACCTGTGGGCCTCGGTCAACTTATGTTACCCCTTTGAACACTGGTTTCTCCATCTACAAAACGGGGATAATAATACATCACTGGGCTGTTACATGGATTGGATGAGACAAATGTCAAACATCAAGAATCCCACGTGGCGTAGAGTAAGTGATTAATAGACGGTGTTCACAGTAGTGTGACGTGCTGGACCTCAGAGGGTCCGGGGTGGCACACTTACATTTATAAAGCTGACATTCAGTTCCTTGGCTGTGTACCCTCTCTGGAGATTGCGTCGGGCATAAACATCATAGTCACGGACAATCCTGGTGATGATGTCTGATGTTGAGATGCCTTCCGTTCTCTGCGTTGGAACAAACATTCCTGTTCCAATAGGAAAGACAGAATAAAGAAAAACAACTAAGGTGGCCCCGGTTGACCCCTCTTCTTGAATGGCCCTCCTTTCCAGGACAAAGTGGCAGCTCTTAGGTGGGTCAGTGAGGCTTTCACATCTGGCCCCAGCTGACTCTGCCAGGCTCAGTTCCGGACACTCCCTCCCTGCCATAAACACTGTGTGTTCGTCATCCTAGACCTATTCCCTGGATGCACCAGGCGCTCACCTGTCTCCCGACATTTGCTCATGCCACGCCCTTCTTTTCTGCCCCAGATCCCCCTTCCCTGCCCACAGCGTCTGCAGAGTTGCTCCTCCTCCTACAGGGTCCGGGTTCAAGGCTATGCCTCTGCGAAGTCTTTCCTGACATCACCAGGCAGAAACCACAGCACTTAGAATATAAACTTGATTTCCATTAACAAAAGTATTTTAGATATCCTTCTCCTTGTAGAAACGGAACATTCTGAAAGCACAGGTTGTGCCTTGATCATCTTTGCATTCCCAGCACCCAGCTCAGTGCCCTGGTGTCCAGCACATGGCAAGTGCTCAATAAATGCAAATTAAGTGAATAAGCGAATGGAGAATAACAACCGAGTCAACGAATTAGATCACAGCAACTCCCCTTCTTCCCCTGGGAGTTCTGCGTCACATTACAGTGAAGGATAAGAGAAAGGGTGGACTATTTTTGTTGTCTCTGATTGAAAGACATGCCCAGGGGCTGCTAGATGATTTTGTCTCTCTAAGAACAATCTACTCTGAATGATGGTTTCACCACTCAAAGGCCCTTTCATCTAGACTCTGTGGGACTGAGTAAAAACAAACAAGCACAGAGGATGCCAATTTTTCATAGAACTTCCTTAAAGTCCTCAAAGATGTATCTGGGTGTACCAATACAGGGCCATAAGGAAGTCACAAATGTTATGAAAGACAAGAATCTGGTGAAATCAAAGATGACACAAACAGATGCAAAGATACACCATGTTCTTGGATTGGAAGAATCAAATTGTTAAAATGACTACACTACCCCAGGCAATCTACAGATTCAATGCAATGCCTATCAAATTACCAATGGCATTCTTCACAGAACTAGAACAAAAAAAAATTTTAATTTGTATGGAGACGCAGAAGACCTTGCATAGCCAAAGCAATCTTGAGAAAGAAAAATGGAGCTGGAGGAATCAGGCTCCCTGACTTCAGACTATACTACACAGCTACAGTCATCAAAATAGTATGGTATTGGCACAAAAACAGAAACATAGATCAATGGAACAGGATAGAAAGCCCAGAAATAAACCCATGCACCTATGGTCAATTAATCTAGGACAAAGGAGGCAAGACTATACAATGGAGGAAAGACAGTCTCTTCAGTAAATGGTGCTGGGGAAATTGGACAACTACATGTAGAAAAACGAAATTAGAACATCCTTTAACACCATACACAAAAATAAACTCAAAATGGATTAAAGACCTAAATGTAAGACTGGATACTATAAAACTCTTAGAGGAAAACAGAGGCAGAACACTCTTTGACGTAAATCGCAGCAGTATCTTTTTCAATCTCCTAGAGTAATGGAAATAAAACACAAATAAATGGGACCTAATGAAACTCAAAAGCTTTTGCACAGCAAAGGAAACCATAAACAAAACGAAAAGACAACCCACAGAATAGGAGAAAATATTTGCTAACAATGTGACTGACAAGAGATTAGTCTCCAAAATCTACAAACAGCTCATGTGGCTCAATATCAAAAAAACAACTCAATCAGAAAATGGGCAGAAGACATAAATAGACATCTCTCCAAAGAAGATATACAGGTGGCCAAGAGACATATGAAAAAGACGCTCAACATCACTAATTATTAGAGAAATGCAAATCAGAACTACAATGAGATATCGCCTCACACCAGTCAGAATGGCCATCATCAAAAAGTCTACCAACAGGGAGTTCCCTGGTGGCCAAGTGGTTAGGAGTCTGGGCTTTCACTGCCATGGCCCAGGTTTAATCCCTGGTCAGGGACCTGAGTTCCTGCAAGCCGTGCAGTGCAGTATGGCCAAAAGTAAATAAATAAACAAAACACGCTCCTCTTTAACAACAACAACAACAAAAAGTCTACAAACGGTAAATGCTGGAGAGGGTGTGGAGAAAAGGGAACCTCCTACACTGTTGGTGGCAGTATAAATTGGTATAGCCACTACGGAGAACAGTATGGAGGTTCCTTAAAAAACTAAAAATACAGTTCCCATATGATTCAGCAATCCCACTCCTGGGCATATATCTGGAGAAAACCATGGTTCAAAAGGATACATGCACCCCAATGTTCACTGCAGCACTGTTTACAAGAACCAAGACATGGAAGCAACCCAAATGTCCATCGACAGATGAATGGATAAAGGAGATGTGGTACATATATACAATGGGATATTACTCCACCATCAAAAAGAATGAAATAATGCCATTTGCAGCAACATGGATGGACCTGGAGATTATCATACTAAGTGAAGTAAGACAAAGACAAATATCATATCGCTTATCTGCAGAATCTTAACAAATGATACAAATGAACTTATTTACAAAATAGAAATAGACTCACAGACTTAGAGAATGAACTTATGGTTACCAGGGGTAGGGATAGATTGGGAGACTGAGATTGACATATACACACTGCTATATTTAAAATAATCAGCAAGGACCTACTGTACAGCACAGGGAACTCTACTCAATATTCTGTAATAACCTAAATGGGAAAAGAACTTGAAAAAGAATAGATACACGTATATGCATAACTGAATCACTCTGCTGTACACGTGAAACTAACAACATTGTTAATCAACTATACTCCAATATAAAATTAAAATTTTGAAAAGAATCTGGTTTATGCTTGCACTTCTGTTGTCAACTGAAATGATGTGTTGGCAATTGAGATCTTTCTAATATGATAATGGTCACTCAGTCAGAGATATCAGGCATGAGACAGCATGATGGACAGAGCCTAGGGACGAGGGTGCTGGGTCCTCCGTTTGTACACTTGGGCAAGTCACTCAAGCCTCAGAAGGCAAGTTACTTAACCTCAGCCTCTGAAGCTGAGAAATGAGGTGGCTGCACATGACCTCGGCCTCACCTGTGCCGCTTCCCTCCCCCTCACTCCTTACGTCCAATCAATTTCCTTCTACTCACCAATCTACTTCCTAAATGTCTCCCTGGTTCACCCACTTTCCTCCATCCTCCATCTAAACCAATCTAACCCCACCTTGTTCAGATTACAGCAAGAGCCTCAAAACCAGTCTCCAGGGATGTCGCTTTTCTGTCCCCTCAATCTGCTCTCCACGTAGCAAGAGCCGCAGAGCAGTCTTTCAAAATATAAGTCAGATACCTGCTCAACATCCTTCATTGGCTTTCTACCGTCCTTTGTATTTGGATTCAAATCCTTAACTTGACTCTGAGGCAGTTTGCCTTCTCTCTTCCCTGTGCTTCTCTCCAGTCTCATCTCAGACCCGCGTTCCCCCTTCACTCCCTAAGCCAAGGCCCCTGTGCTCCGCAGATGCAGCGGGCGCTGTGCTCCGCAGATGCAGCGGGCGCTCTTCTCACTGTTTTCTGTGGAGCTGAGCGACAGGCTGGCCCTGCCTTGGCCCAGCGGCCCTGGACTTGAGTGTCCTCCAAGGGCTGCCCCCTCCCCTCACTCTGCCACATACTCTCCACCTGGTTAACTCCCGGCCATCCACTGGGGTTCACCTTTAGCATCACTTCCTCAAGGAAATCTCTCAAACCCCAGACTGGGTCTTCCTGCTTATAATTCTCGCCCATGGTCCACTGCTCTCTTCCTTCAAATATTCCCAGACAGCTTGTTCCGTAACTGCCTTTTCCACCTGACTATCAGCTGCCTGAGGGAAGGCAGCACTCCTGCCTTCTTCTCGTCTGTGTCCTCAGCACTGGGTGACAAGCAGGCACCAGGAATATTTGTTGAATGAGTGACTAGATGAACACTGATGTCCAAGTGCCTTTCCAAACCCAGTTCTCTCGGATCTATGGACAGTGGTGAATTTGTCAGCCTTCTAGCCCCAACCAGGGCGTCCCTTTGGAGCTTTCCTTCGCCACCATCTGCACATTGATAGTATCAGCAGCAGGGCGGCCCCGCTGTCACAGGCAAAGCATCCAGTTTCTAACATACTGTGGCTCAGAGGGCAGAGCTGGGGTTGGCCCCGAGGTCAGAAACTTCTTTTAGCACCTTCTAAGAAAGCGGACTCAAATAGAAAACTAAGTAGAAGGTAGAGGGTGCCGACACATAAAGGCATGGATATAAATAGCACCCAACTGTGCACGGGGCTCTAGTGGGCAAAGATCCCTGAGAGGTCCCAAGCCAGGGGGCCTGAGACAGCATCCTCACCTTGGTGAGGGCAGCAGGGAGCTTCCTGGTGAGGAGGATATCCCATCTTTCAGTAGGCAGGCATTTCACTCACAACCACTGCCGGCTGAAATGTTAAGGAGATTCTCTAGCCACTAACTGATTTTAGCAAGTCACTCAGACACTGGTGACATGAGCTCACCGTTTCTTTGAAGCCACAGGGTGAAGTCTCTGTGGCTGAGTAACTGAAAGTTGGGGCTGGGGAAAGATTTGCTTTGGCTGGTTGGGAGGTAGGTCCCTGAAAGAAGCCAAGCCCTCTGCTGACATAATGAGGCACCCAGCTTCCTCCAAATCCTAATTATTGCTCTGCTAAAAATATTCAGTAATGAGCATGATCAAAGAACCTTTCTCATCATGCTTTGCAGAACTGCGGCATTGGTTATGGAACTATTTTAAGAGGCAGCAAAGCACATGTTAATGAAGGAAACTTTCAACAGTAGTAGGCAATATTAGAATGACGATGAGTAATGTGGACCTTACAGTCTACTTCATTTAAGCTCCATCTTTGCTGGAGAATTTTGACGTGTAGTTCTGACAAGCGGAGCAGAGGGCTGTAAAGTTTAATTCATGCCCTCGGTATCTCTGGCTTCATATAAAGTGATTTTTGACTTTCAGAATGAACCTCGATTAGAGGATAGAAGCCAAATGTGGCTGCTGACGCCATTTCTGAGCACCTTTCTTCCACGACGAACGCTCTGGCCTTCTCTACCTGGGCCCCAAACAGATTTCTACCGTGGCTCTCCCCAGGTGAGGAATCAGCAGAGTAGATCAATGGACCACAAGAAAGGGTCCTTGTGCCCATGAAAAGGCACATGTAAGTCTTATGCCTGCGCTCCGAGAGCAAGTAAAATGCCACCTGACTATTCAATTTGGAGGTGGGAATTGTGGTGGATTGAAGATGGGCACGATTCCTGTCCCTCGGAATGTGAGCTGGCCTTCGTGACGTGCTTATAACAAATAAAATGTGGCATAAGTGATGCCGGGTGGCTTCCAAGGCTAGAACCAGTGTCAACCCCAACTGAGCTCCCTGTCAACAGCCAGCACCCACTGCCCGCCCCTTAAGTGCACCATCAGGGACCTCCAGCCCAATTGGGCCAGTGTCTGACTACAACCGTTTCAGAGACCCTGAGCAAGGACCACCCAGTCAAGCCCTTACTGGAATCCTGTTCCACAAAATCATGAGCAAAATTAAGTGGCTCTTTTTCTTGGCCATGCCGTGCAGCAGGCAGGATCTTAGTTCCCTGACCAGGGATTGAACCCGTGCCCCCTGCATTGGGAGCATGGAGTCTTAACCACTGGACCACCAGGGAAGTCCCTAAAGCGGCTCTTTTAAGTCACTAACTGCAGCAATAATTTGTTATGCAACAATCGGATGATCAATTGCTTAGAGTTAGCAAAATATTGGACCTGTTTCTACACCCAACAACTAGAACTTGAGGTTTTCCTGATTCCTCAAATCAGGAAAGTAACTTTCTCTTAGCTCACCAGAGGCTATTCACCCAGAAATAAAACCACCGGTAAATGCTTGTTGCTGCTCTCCAAGGCAGTGGAAGAACTGTCACCCCAGGACATGCTGACTCAATTAAACCTGGGAGTAACCCCTGGGGGAATTCTGGGTGAACCAGAATCCCTGGTCTGGATTCATGCTACTCTAAGTGAGCTTTATGAACCTACAGTAGCTAACGCCCTGGGAGCTCATCAGAAATGGGACTCTTAGGTCCCACCAGACCTACTGAACCCAAATCTGCACCTGAACAAGATCTTGCAGGGATCTGTACACACATTGACACTTGACAAGCACTTGTGTGTACCAGGCCCTTCATGACAACTTTCGGAAAGAAGCAGCTTGCTCACAGCTCAGATCTTACAAAGACTTAAAAAGGTAATACTCGCCCCATGCCATAACCCATCACTGAGTTACTGACACATCAGGCAGTTCAGCCCCCTCCTCCCTCCTCTCCAACCCACCAAAGCCCACCTCGCCATGTTTCCTAGCAGCCTTCCAAGTCTAAAGCGTATGGGGTTTCCTTTCTTGGAACTCCTTACAGACAAGACTGGTATCTGAGACTGTCAGGCCTCCCGTTCTTACCCAATGTTCCTGACCACCAAGGGAGCCCTTTCTAAGAGAACAGTACAGACCTGACCAGCTCAGGGTAGCATGGAGTTCCCCCAGCTGGCCCCAAAAGGATGTGAACCAACAAAAAAACTCCATTAGGGAGACTGAGTACGTTCTACGTAGCAGAATACATTTCTGATATATTAGCCAATGTCATTTTCATTTCTGGGGATGATGTGTGTCCTGAAGCCCTCTTCCCACTGATGCTGAGACCTCCATCACCTCAGGGGAAAGCAGAGGCAGCTGAGGATACAGGAGACTGTGTTCAGCTTTTGACTTCTCAAACAAGCTCTTCTGAAGGCTCATTTCCAAAAGAATAGTTATGAAAGGTAAGGCTTTCACTTGAAAGAGCCAGGCTTTGAGGACTGCAGAAAGGGTTTTCTGAATGCCAGGAGTGTCCCTTTGATGATCAAGAACCAGAGGTTCAGTGGACTCAGGGTATAGAATGTTGAACTGTCAGCCCTGGAGTGGGGAAAGATGAAATTAACACAGGGGCAGTTTCCTGCCCTCGGGGAAGAAGACAGCCCCTCCTGAGGTTGAGGGAAAAGCCCAGAGAGGGATCAGAAGCAAGAGAATATAAGCAAGTCCTCTGTCTTGCCCTGACTCAGGTTCAAACCCCCGGGGGCAGAGGCAAGTAAGAAACCCCCTTAGGAAGCCCAGAGCAGAGGGGCTGGTACCCTGTTTACCTCGAGGAACTTTGGGAGGAAATGGTCCCACAGAGGCCCCGTGCCAACATGGCGAGCAGGTCAGACAGGGCCTAATGTGGCTCCCTCCCACCGCCCTCCAGTAATTGTGGGGGACATATTTGACGTTCCTGGGGACCCTCTCAAGGAACACTGATGGTAGCTGGGACTTGAGATCAGCATGACTGCTGGGTGGCACACCTGTAATGTGGGGAGGGGGGTAGTGAGGCAGAGGCTGTGGCCGAGACAGGCCAAAGAGGGCCGTGGCTGGGGAACAGATGGACGCGGCGGCCATGGGGATCTGGTAGCCAGGGATGATGGCTGAGCAGGTCTTGATACCCCACAACAACAGGTCAGCAGAGCCAGATCCGTAGCCCATCCAAGCCAGTACTCAGATCATGCCAGGAGAAAAAGGCCACGGGTTGAGTCCACGTGGTCTAAGTGCAAACCTTAAAGAGTCTGAATTACTTCAAGTGTCAAGAGTGGGTTGTTTTTTTTTCTGTCATCTGTGGAAATGGGAGCTCCTAAGTTTGGTTACAGAAATTCCTCTTGCCCCCTACCCAGTTGTTCTTCCCCCGCAAGAGAGCTGTTCCTGGCACCCCCCCCGCCTCTGAGTGGCATCTGGCCCTGTGACGCACGGAATGAAGCCTAAACCACTCGTCCTGCCAGTTTTTCTCTCCGCTGCCACCTCCACGCACCCTTTACCACATGAACATTGTCGATTTTCTCCAAACACGCTGCACTTCCTCATATACCCCCACCTTTGGACACACCTCCCCTGCCTGCTATATATAGCAGGCTTCTAATATTTTGGTGTAATTATTTATATCTGGCTCTGCTCTCTGTCAAGGGTGAGGGCCGTCTTATTCATCTTTGTATCCCATTTTCCCACCAACAATAGCAGGCTTGTGGATGCACTCAGCGGTTCGTGTGTTAACCAACGAGAGTCAAAACCATCCAAAGACGGAATGGGCTGCCTTGGGAGAGAGGAAGCTCCCCCTCATGGGAGACGTGCAAGCATCGGTTCTACCTGGATCTGGCAGTGATGCCAAAGAGGAGGTAGACAACTGGGTGAGTGCCCCTTAGGAGCCCGTTCTACCTTCAGAGTCTGAAGGTCCCTGAATACCAGGAAAAGGCTGTAGCGGCAGCAGGCTGAGGGTGAAGGATGGTGGGACCAATGGGTGGAGTTCCAGTGGCCGCCAGGAAGGGGAAAGATGGCTCCGATGCAAGTGCTAGCAATGGGGGCAGCTCCAATATAAAGTGGCGTGTATTCGACTTCTTGAAATCCCTAAGTAAAGCATATGGTAACTCACTAAACTACAGTGTCTGTACCGTGCCAGATGATGGCTTAACGAATGCAGGAAAGTATGCATGAATGCACCTACAGTACCTATGGATGTCATGTATGGTAGAAAATAAAATAGCAGAAAATAAATTAAGCCATTAAAAATCTACTTCTGCACCTACCTTTAGCTAAAATACCAATTCCAGCCCATCCCTTCCTCAAACTCTTCCTCGCTCCAAGATTCTCAGGCAGCAACAGGCTTATGGGAAGTTTATGGAAGGTGGTCTGATGAAGGAAGAGGGATGGAGAAGCTAAGGAATTCACGTTACCGTACTGCCTCCTCAACCTTGGACAGCTCCACTTATAGAGTCAGAAAAACCATATCTGATCCTGTAAGAGGGTAGAAGTAATTACCTTTGCCCCAGCTGTCTTTTTAAGTAATCCAAATGGATATTATCTGGGGAGGCTGGGTATTTTAAAATCCCAGCAATGACTATTCTGATTCCTGGTGATTATTTGAAACCCTGTGACATTGACGGAAAACCTCAGCTCAGGAAAATGGTGAGTATTGGGTAGAGCCGAGACTATTTTTCCATTATACATTTGCCCCAAAGAGCACCTATAATTTGTGAGTTTTTGCCTGTTATAAAGTAGAGCAAAAAAGATGCAAATTCATAGATATAATTTCAAAGATCTTTCAGATCACAGTCTTTTTTTTTTTTTTTTTTGCGGTACGCGGGCCTCTCACTGTTGTGACCTCTCCCGTTGCGGAGCACAGGCTCCGGACGCACAGGCTCAGCGGCCATGGCTCACGGGCCCAGCCGCTCCGCGGCACGTGGGATCTTCCCGGACCGGGGCACGAACCCGCCCGCGTCCCCTGCATCGGCAGGCGGACTCTCAACCACTGCGCCACCAGGGAAGCCCTCACAGTCATTTTTGAAATAAGTCACAGAGTGAGCCCTTCCATCTTTCACTGAGATTTTGTTGGGCTGTGAGGCTAAGATGGTTTGGAGTAATTCAGCACTTGTCATTAGCATCTCCTTCAATAAAGAGGTGTGCGAGGAACTCAGAGGCCAAGATACCAGTGAAAAGCCAACAAATTGGATGAAAGGTCCATATCCTTCAGGCCAAAATATCACCCTTACATCTAAATAATATGAACCATTCCACAAGACAGAAGTGTGTGCCCGAATGATCTGGGTAAATGGCTCCATTCCCCATGTGTTGGGAAGAGCCCCTGCACACAAAAGGCTTCCATCTTAAGCTGCCTCCCCATCATACTCAATAAAAGCACTCTCTTGTTCAGCCAGCACTTAAGGAGCACCACAGATGTACCAGGGACTGTGCTGGGGATGCAAAGATGGATGAGTTATGGCCGTGGCCTGTGGCACTTCACTCTAGCTAGGGACACACACCCACCCACCCACCCACACACACACAATCAGGAGAAGGGAGCTGACAAGGAGGTCCATGTGCGAAGAGTGTCTGCCTCTGAAGAGGGCGGGGGCTGTGCTGAATCATGCCCCAGGGAGAGGGTGCATGTCTGGGTTCGCTCCTCAGCTGGGCCCTGACCAAGATGCTCAGAGGAAGGGCATTCCAAGCCCAGAGAACAGCTGGAGGAAAGGCATAAAGCGGGGGTGTGTCTGGAAACCAGGACAGATTCCGTGTACCTGGAGTGTAGAGCGTGTGGATGGCAGAGCACAGAGCTGAGGCTGGTGAGACAGGGAGAGAAACCCAGTAACAAAACCCAGGAGCGGGGACTTCCCTGGTGGCCCAGTGGTTAAGACTCTGCACTGCCAATGCAGTGGGCACGGGTTCGATCCCTGGTCGGGGAACTAAGATCTCACATGCCCCATGGTGCGGCCAAAAGATATCAAGAAAAAAAAACACACAAAAAACCAAAGGTCCCAGAAGTGTCCCAGACAAGAGCGTCTAAGCAAAGAACACGGTCAGCAGTGTCGTTATGCCCAGAGGGGGGACTGAGCTAAGGCCGCTGGATTGGGTGGTCCAAAGGGCATCTGAGAACCGAGCAAAGATGGGACAGAAGTCAGACTGCAGGTGACTGAGGAATGACAGCTGCCACTAAGAGGAGGACCAAGCAAGGATGTCCGTGAAGGTAGAGGCAGGAGGGAGGGCAGAAGGAAAGATCTGGGTTTATTTGTTTTTGTAAACTTCTACGCAAGCTGGTAAGAAACTACTGGAGAGTGAGAAGCTTGGATCACAATGGGAGGAAGAATAAAAGAAAACATGCTCCAGGGAAGGGAGAAGGTAAGTTCAGATAAGAGGTTAGCCTGGGACAGAAAACATACCCCTCTTCCTCTGGATGCAGTAGAGGAAGCAAGGATGCAAGGACGCAAGGAGTTATGGGTAAATCAGGGCAGGAAGGGGAAAAAGAGGAGGTAAATGTTACCAAGGAGCAACCGAGCATCCCACTGAGGCTAGAAACCACAGACCTTCTATGATGCCCAGGAGCGATTTCCCTGCAGTCAGAGCAGCGTAGGAGTACGAAGAGTACTTGATGAAGGAATTAATTCCGGGGAGCCCGCAATGGAAGGAAACCTCCCTCTTTCCAGTCCCCCAGTAAGTCCCTGGGGCCAACCAGACTCTCTGACCTGAAGAGAAATGCCTAGTGACAAATGGGACAACTTCCAAAGCTCAGGCACCATGTCTGCCTTCCATGACATCAGTTAACTGTTATCAGGAGGAAACAGGTGGCCGAGGAATGACAGTTGCCACTAATGTTTACTTGACTACCACAAATATTTATCCATTCTTTCTTTCTTTTTATTTTTATTTTTGGCCTCTGCATGTGGTACCTGAGGATATTATTATCATGTGACAGGATGACCTATGGCAGGACTGGACTTGGGAGATGAGGAGTCCAGATCATTAATTAGCCAGTTATCTGTATTCTTCTGGAAGGAACTTTCTTGGGAACATAGAGTAATTTCATTGTTAATGAGGAAAATGATTGCCCTTTAAACAACAGTGTCCGGGGAGGGGGATAAACTAGGAGTTTGGGATTAGCAGATACACACTACTATATATACAATAGATAAACAACAAGGTCCTACTGTATAGCACAGGAAACAATATTTAATATCTTGTAATAATCTATAATGGAAAAGAATATTAAAAAGAATATATATATATATGTGTGTATATGTGTGTGTGTGTGTGTGTATATAACTGAATCACTTTGCTGTACACCAGAAACTAACACAACACTGTAAATCAATTATACTCCAATAAAAAAAATAAACAGGGTCCTGTGATTTTAGGTCCTGTGATGAACTCTAAAATCGAGCCTCAAACCGGAAGTTGAGTACTTTGGTGCTCAGGTTAATTTCTATATAAATACCTAACTGGTGTCTGTGCCACAGCTGAGACTTAGCACATGTCAACAGAGGCTACTTGGGAGACATGTGAAACGCCAGTGCCTTGTACGTATATGCTGCAGGCCCAGGGCAGACGTCTCTTATTAACCCTGATCACTATGCTGCAGGGGACAGGTGAGCACAGGACGACCCTCACCTGCTTCCTTTATATGCTTGTAAACATCATCAGAGCCAGCAGAGGAGTATGGAATGTCATCGTGGGCCACAAAGTCAATCTGTTGGAGAGAGAGGAGAGTGACATCAACACCGGGATGGGGCTGCATGTCTGCAATTTGAAAATACATATTTTTTTTTAGAACAAAGTAGTTGTAATTAAGCAGTTGAAATGAGCAGTTTAGAAGGCAGACTTGAATCCTTGACTGAAAGGTATTTCCAACTGTCTCTGTTTCCACGAGCTGATGGGAACTAGATTGGTTTCTCTTTTGCTGGTCCCTCTTTCTTCTCACCTCTGACAGTAGGTGTTTTTGGCCTTCTGTTCTTCTGCCTCTAAAATCTCTCCTTCAGACAATTCACTCATTCTTCAGATTTTTTTTTTTTTTTTTTTTTTTTTTTGCGGTACGCGGTCCTCTCAGTGCTGTGGCCTCTCCCACCGCGGAGCACAGGTTCTAGACGCGCAGGCCCAGCGGCCATGGCTCACGGGCCCAGCCGCTCTGCGGCATGCGGGATCCTCCCGGATCGGGGCACGAACCCGTGTGCCCTGCATCGGCAGGCGGACTCTCAACCACTGCGCCACCAGGGAAGCCCCATTCTTCAGATTTTAATCACCTCTGCTATGAGGAGCCCAAATCCTCATTTCCTGTCCCACTGATGGCAATAGGCCCACCCTCACATTTAAGTCATATTTTATTTTATTTATTTATTTTTTTGTCCGTGCCACGCGGCATGCAGGATCCTAGTTCCCCAACCAGGGATCGAACCCATGCCCCCTGCAGTGCAAGCACAGAGTCCTAACCACTGGACCACCAGGGAATTCCCCCACTTAAGTCAGATTTTATATTGTAGAAATGAATTCACGTCTCTCTTCGCATTTGATTCATACAACCACCTTGTGAGGCCGGTAGGGCAAGTATTACTATTTCAGTTGGGTCATACGGCTGCTGAAATGATAAAACTTGTCAAATTTGCCCAAAGTCACCCTTTTCTCTTTTGCCAGCCTTGCTGTCACTTTAAACACCTGTCTGGAATTTTAATTCATCCTGAAAACTGGGGCCCCTTCCAAGGGCACCTCCATTTTCTAAGTTTATTTAGGCTCCAAACACCTTGGAATCAGCCTTTTTTTCCTACTTCCTTCACTCTCCGGAGCACATAGGTCACAAGTTCCAGTGTGTGTGTGTGTGTGTGTGTGTGTGTGTGTGTGTGTGTGTGTGTG